>NC_056729.1:948104065-948404065 GCF_019279795.1 Protopterus annectens
ATTAGTAAAATCTCCTTTCTCCATTTTCATGTTGCCTTAGTTATTACAATATTGTCTGCTTGTCAAGAATGTATTTTCTGTATGGTTATTATTCTCCTTAAGGATCTGCATCCAAAACTTAGACTCTCTTTAGTTCCTGAACTCCCCTCCTCCCCCACTCTTTATCATCATCCTTTTCATTTTGAATTATAACCTTCTGCATGTGTTATGTGTATGAGCCGTTATTGTGTAGCTCTAAAATATTCCTTCAAATCAGGAAATCCTAAACCACCTTGTTCTATTGGAAGGATAAGCTTATCCTATTTAACTGTTACCCTGTTCCCCTCCCAGATAAATTCCTTCAAATCTTTGTTATTGGCCAAAATTTCACCTCTGGTTGATAAAGATACACCTGACCCATGTATAAAACTAAAAGAGCTAAACACATTTTCACCGCTTGTTTCATAATGTCCATATCGATAAACAAAAGCTTCCATTTTCAGTTTTTATGTTATCTTTTGTTTAGTCTCTTCCCACATATCCTTAGCTGCAATAACAGAAGCTCTTTTTAATCCATACTCCTAAATACTTCATCTTATCATGTCCCCAGAAATATAAGTATTGCTGAATCAGCTCATGTGTAAATGCATAATTTACAGCTATAGGTTTTGTTTTATTTTCATTCATTTTATATTACAAAAAGAATTTCACAACACTGAGATGCCCTTTTCTGGATTTACCATGGAAAAAATGTCATCATATGCAAATAAAACCAACTTTTCTTCATTACCACACCAGTTGTAAGCTTGAATTTCTGATTCACTTATTTGCTTTGCCACTGGCTGTAAGCATTAGGTAGGGATCCTTTCCCATCCTCTAAGCTCATCCTAGGAATTGTATGTTGCTCGTGTAAGTGCAAGATTGTTTTCCTGTTTTAAAGATGCATTGTCCAGCCAGAACATTAGTCTCCTGGTTAATAAAGTGGACAGCAAATGAAACAGAGAGTTAAGTAAACCCAAGTCCTTACAGCTGCCCCTAACCTAAGGACAATGTTCCAAGACAGTCTGCAGTTAATGTTATAAAGACGCATCATCCAGCCAGAACATTAGTCTCCTGATTAATATAGTGGACGTGAAATAAAACAGAGAATTAAATAAACCCAAGTGCTCACAGCAATCCCTTTCCTAAGGACAACTTACCAAGAGAGTCTGCAGTTACTGTTTTAAAGATGCATGGTTCATCCAGAACATTAGTCTCCTGATTAATAAAGAGGATGCAAAATGAAACAGAGAATTAAATAAACCCAAGTCCTCACACCTGCCCCTATCCTAGGGACAACTTAGCAGACAGTCCACAGTTAATGTTATAAAGATGCATTGATTAATAAAACAACTGCCAAATGAACAGAGAATTAGATAAACTGAAGTTCTCACAGCTGTCCCTATCCCAAGGGCAACTTACCAAAACAGTTTGCAGTTCATGTATGTTTTGTATAACAGTTATGGCAATATTCTGGTGCCTGGTTATAGTAACATTATAAGTAATTTTCACTGTAGTGGTTCTATTTCCCCTAGTGTTTACTGCACAGGTCAGCATACATAAGTTCCTGGATGCAACAAAACTATTTTTTTAATTTCTTTAACTTTAGTTAATTATAAGTCCAAAACAATATTATTTTTTTTATTTTCAAGCATAATCCTTTCTATCTTATTTTCCCCGTGTATGAACCCAATACCTAATAACAATCTAAAGAGAAATATATAAAAATATTGAAACCATCTGTCTGTAAAGAACAGTCACAGAAATTTACAAGACAACTCTACTTGGCTGTGGTATTTTTACATTTTGTTCCTTTTCTACAATGTTTAAGTCTAAAAGTTATGCTATGCAGTATGGCAAGAAAGGGAATTTTTCCCAGCTAATACTCTGAGATAACTGAATGTAATCCTGCAAAAGAAGTATAGAAAATATATACCTCAATGATAGTTTTATCTCCACTTGCATTATGTATATGAGCATTAACTGTGTATCTCTAAAATATCCCTTCAAATCAGGTAATGCTAAACCACCTTGTGGTATTGGAAAAATCAGCTTATCCCACTTAACTCTTGCCCTCTTCCCCTCTCAGATAAATTCCTTCAAATATTTATTATTTTCCACAACTTCTCCTCTGATTGGTAAAAATATGATTGACCCTTATATAAAACTAAAGGAACCTAAAACATTTTCACTGCTTCTATATTATTATCAATATCTATAAAAAGGAACTTCTATTTTCTCTGTTTTTATATTATCTTTAGTTTAGTCTCTTCCCACATATCCTTAGCTGCCGTAACAGAAGACTTTTTTTTCATATTCCTAAACAATTCATCTTATCATGTCCCCATAAATATGGGGATTGCTGAACCAATACGTTTGTGGATATACACCTTATGGCTATTAATTTTATATCACAAAAAGACTTACATGACACTTAGATGCCCTTTTCTGGATTTATCATGTACAAAATTATATCTTCTACAAATAAAGCCAATTTTCCTTGATTACCACACCAATTATATCCATGAATTTCTGAGTTAGTTATTTTCTTTGCTGGTGACTGTAAATGTAAAGCAAATAACAAAGGAGAAAGAGGACACCCCTGTCTGTTACCTCTGTTCAAACATAATGTATCAGAGAGGAACCTTCCTACTTTAATTCCTTGATATGTTGTCCTAATTAGCCTTAGGACTGAATTGGGAGTGTAAATACTCCCATTGCCTTATTCATAAAATCCCAGCTTACACTCTATCGAATGTTTTTTCTGCATCAAGTCCCATCACCAACAGTGATATCTTCTAGCATTCTGCTTTCCTCTGGATCATCATTATTCTATTAATTTTGTTAAATGTTTGCCTTCCCTACACATAACCACATTTATCCATATCTATATATTTTGGCAACACCTTTTCCATTCTTCTAGCTTGTATAGATGTAAACACTTAAAACTGAAATGGGTGTATGTGTAGTTGGGACTGATGGGTCTTTATCATCTTTGAGTAGTACAGCCATCACAGCTTTCTCCCAGGATGTTGGTGCTTCTCCTCCTTTTAAAATACTATTAAAATCTTCCAAATCATCATCACTTTCTTCCCTTTTAACATCCAAACTTCCACAGGAATACTGTCTGTTCCTGGAAATTTTCCTGTAGATTGATCATACATCATAATTTGTATCTCTTCTCATCCTATCTCAACTATTAGTTATGGAACCTCATCTACCTCAAGCCTTGGATTAACTGAGTCTTCCATAAAGATTTCCATGTGTGCTTTTTCTTGATTTCCACAGTTCTCTGTTTTATACAAATTTTAATAAAATTTCTGAAATGTCTCTATTACCTCTACATGATCTTTGGTTATTTTTCTTGATATAGGCTCCAGAGGTTTGACAACAACCCTTTCTACTTTCTGTTGCCTATGTCATACTAAATGTTTTTGTTGTCTGGAATTGTTATCAAAACATAGTTGCTCTTCTAAATTTATAAATATTATCCAAATGCTCCCTTATTTTCTCTTTAGCAGTCTGTATTTGTGTCTCTTCTTGATCCCTGCGACTCCCCTTATTTTGCAGTACTTCAACCTTTTTCAGCCTCTCTAAATACTTATGTTACTTCTTAGCCATATCTCTTTCTCTTTTATTTATACCCTATTTCTCAACTCCATTTTCATTTTGTCCCACTCACTAGATATCACTTATGAAGTCATTTGTACCTTTTCTTGTAACTGGAATAATTTTCACTACTGATTCCATAAATTTCTCTGTTTTTAACAGGTAGAAGGGAAAGTGCTAGTGTCTCATTTTTGCCTCATTATCCTGCATTTTTATCTTTGTTTTAGTGCATGTTTTGAAATATTTTTTGGATTTGTGTCAAAGCTTTTAATTAAATGCCCATATTCCTTTTAAAAATAATTGCTATCCAGTCTAGCCAGTTATTGTACCTAGGAGAATAATATGTAAATTCTAAGTTCCTACTACTGAATTCACATCTTCCGTACCAAATATTTTCATAAATTTTTCAGAATTCCACCCTTTTTATTATATTTTCCCTTCTAGATTCCCCTGATATATTCTCACTATTGCAAATCAAATTCCAACCCCCACCTGTAATAATTATTTCTCCCAAAATTTTGTTAAGCTGCATAACAGCAGTTTTTGGTAGAATATAAATATATGCAAACATAATCCTCCCTTACCAGTAACCCATTACTACCTCAAATCTAACAGTATTGTCCTTTTTCCTCTTGTATCACTATTGAAGCCCTTCTAGCAGTCAGTATTATCATTCCCCTTTTGCATTTCTCCTAATATTCTGCTGAATATATATCCTAAAATCATTTATTTGTCAAATTCACATGCTTTATTCTTTACAAAATGCATCTCCAACAGCGTAGCCATTTGCACTTATCATTGCTTAATGCAACTGCATAATCTTTTCTATCCCTGTAAGGTCATTTATGTTCCAAAATAATATGGATAACGAAGCCATTATGATGAAAAGGTATTGCTCTCACCTAATGTTCATAACTTTTTTTTAATATGCATTTCCAATCATCTGAAATACATACAATGATGTTTGGCAGGCTGATCTTTTATAAAGTTGTTTCTTCTCATCTCCATTTGACCATGTGCCACATTTTTTAAGACTTTTTGTTTTACCCATTCCATAAATTCCTCTCTTTTTAACAGGTAGAATGGAAAGTGCCAGTGTCTCATTTTTACCGCATTATTCTGCATTTTTATCTTAGTTTATTTTGGTGCATGTTCTGAAATATTTATTGGATGTGTGTTGAAGTTTACAATTAAATGCACATATTCCTGTTAAACATAATTGCTATCCAGTCTAGCCAGTTAGTATATCTAGGGGAATAATATGCAAATTCTGAGTTCCTAATACTGAATTCACATCTTCCGTACCAAATTTTTTCATAAATTTCTCAAAAATCCATCCTTTTTGTTATATTTTCCCTTCTAGATGCCCCTGATACACTCTCACTATTGCAAATTAAGTTCCAGTCTCCATCTGTAATAAGTAGTATTCCCTGCTGAAAGCTGATTATTTCTCCCAAAATTTTCTTATGCTCCATAATAGCCTTGGCTTAACTGAGTCATCCATAAAAATTTCCATGTGCAAGCATAATCCTCCTCCCTTACCGGTAACCCATTACTACCACAAATCTAACAGTATTGTTCTTTTTCCTCTTGTATCACTATTGAAGCTCCACTAGCAATCAGTATTATCATTCCCCTGTTCCATTTCTCCTAATATTCTTCTTAATATCTATCCTGAAATCATTTGTCAAATTCACATGCATTATTCTTTACAACATAAATCTCCAGCAGCATAGCTATTTGCACTTATCATTTCTTAATATAATTTCATAATCATTTCTATACTTGTAGAGTTATTTATGTCCAAGTTGATGTGTATAACAAAGCCATTATGATAAAAAGGTATTGCTCTCACCTAATATTCATAACTTTTTTTCTTGTGTATTTCCAACCATCTTAAATACATACAATGATGTTTGGCAGGCTGGTCTTTTATAAAGGTGTTTCTTCTCATCTCCATTTGACCATGTGCCACATTTTTTAAGACTTTTTGTTTTAATGAAAACCTGCAAACAAAAAAAAAAATTTTCAAAACACCTCCTTCCCTTGTAAAGTTAAAACAAACACACACATGTACACCTTCAAAGAATGAAGTTTAATCCTGCAGATTGGAACAAATGCCAATAATCAACAGCTACACCCATCGATATTACCTAACCTAAAAGAAAGGTTACCTATCCTGAAGCACATGTTGCAGCCTGTGTTCCTATTCACACTGATTGGTGTCTGCTCATTGCATATCTCCATTTCCCTCACAGAAGTGAAAAACAGCTTGTCATGCACTGGTTATCTTTAAATAAAACTGAACTGCACATTGTTTTAGTAAACATATTAAAGTATTGAGGCTACTAGGGAGGTTACTATCTCTTATTCAGTTCCCATAATTTCAAACTTTATTTTTCATTTAATTACTTGGTATTGTACCTTTACGTTTTGCATTTTTATCTGCAAAGAATGTTCAGGACTCTCAGTATTAATTGCTTGCACTTGCTGACAGTTTATCTCAATGGAAAAGTAGTTATCAATTAAAAAAAAAAACAGCCAAAAGGAATCTTTGTAAGTTTTAATCAAAACAGAATGAACAGCTGGCTTCGGTGGCAGACTTTTTTGACTCCCATGAGAACATCTGCTAATGGAATAAATCAAGCTAATACTTTTGCAGATACAAGAAATTTATATTTTTTCATGGCTCTCATCATTTTGTCTATTTCTCAAGCCTACTTGCTTACAAAAAACATTTGTTTGTAGCTTATGCCAAAAGCATTAATTTAGACATCCACCATTTAAAAATAAGATAAATTGTCCTATTTCGACATATAACATAATCAGTGCTATTTTACACTCCACCCGCACCCTAGCAGACGAATATCACATCATATTAACTTTATCTTGCTTCTCTCCAGTTTTTATTTTCTTTTTATATATTTCTTACAACTAAAAAATACCTGTTTACTTTAATATCTTTAACATATGCAGCAGTCACTGAAAGGACTCACCCCACATTTAAAATAGTCCTAATACACACTGTGTAAAACTGCTTTACTATATAACATAGTCTGTATCATGAAATGACTTATACAAATCCTAATAAGGACAAAAATTGATCTGATGTCAGTTTTCATTCTGTCCTCAACTGATGGGTTCGGATCCGATCACTTGGGATCCAACTCGGCCATTGCTAAAGCTCACGGTAAACAAAAACTCTTGAGCTTCTCCCTTACCCACACTGCACCAACCCTAATTACCTCAGATTTCATTTGCTGCTTCAAGCAAAAGATGTGGTCTTCCATCTCTCTTAAGCATTCTTCAGATGTGTTATTTTTTGTATTCTGTACTTAATTTTTTTTCTTTTACTATCCCTTACCCGTGTTTATATACTTCTTGTTCCTGACCCTTTTTCTGTCTATTGTACATTTTTTATACTCCTTAGATACTATTGTTAGTATCTTCTACACTTCTATGACACCATGGTAGCTCTTTTGCCATTGCTGGTATTTTATTCCCTTTCTTTCTGTATTTTGTAGTGCTAACAGTTATCTTTTTTCTTGTCAATCATTTTTTAACTTAATGATGGCGGATAAACCAACAAGATTTAAAAAGTGTTCAAAGTGTACAAACTGCCACTTTCTGATGCCCACACACTTTGTGTCTATTGTGTAGGCCATCTCCATTTACAAGAAGACTGCTCTGTATAACATGGCTTTATTCCTCGTGCGTTAATAGAATACAAGAATAAGCTGATACTGAAAGGTCTTCTTCCTTCTTCATTTGAAGACGCTATGTTGGAGGATTCTCCCTCTAAGATGAAAACTAAGAAATCCTCTTCTCCAAAGCCATCTTCCTCCTCCTCAGCTTCGAACTCCTCAAGAAAGAGGTCTCATAAGGACCTGGTCTCAACCCCAGATCCAAAAAAAAGCAAAAATACAGAATCCTGCTAAGGAAAAATAACTGATCCAACACCTCCTAAGTTGGATACAATGAAGACAAAGCTCTCAGATCCAGCTTTGTTGGATCCAATGCAATCTGGACCTGTCTTTCAGATGACTGCCAAGTTACTTCCAGGAATCAGGTACTCCCTGTCCCTGGATCTGGTCCCTGACAGAGTACATTCCCCATTTTGAGAAAAAAACAGGTGTCTGTCCATATACTCCACTTGTTCTTCCATAAGCCTTACAGAAGAAGATGTGGAGAGACTGGTGAAGAAGAGTCTCAGCCAGACTGGTGTTCCTTCAGCTCCTACCCCTTTGGGTCAGGACAGCAATATGTATGTCTGTTACTCTCCCTTTATAGATTCCTCTTCTGACTCCTATTACTTCAGAGTTTGTGGATCTGAGCTGTCCGGATCCATGTGGCTCAGATCTGAGGATAACTTTATCCTTGGATCCAGCAGTTTCTCTGAGAGCTTCATTCCAATCAGTTCCACAGAGCTCCAGAAGCCATAGTCTGTCTGTCAGATCCGAGGGGCTGCATTCGACTCTGAAGCTTTCAGAGCTGTCTCTGCACCTCAGAGCCTTGGCACTGGACAGCTCGGCTTCCACCTCAGATATTTTGCCCTCAGAGCAGGGGAGGCCTATGATTCAGAACCTTGGATTCTCAGATCCGACATCCTCTTTCGCTCTCCGAGCTGCTCTTCCTTCGAGACTGTGCATAGAGAATTTTCTGCCTCAACAATTTTGATCCATCCCCCCTTCTACCATTATGTCTCAGCGCTCACAGCCTCAGCATCTCCTTCCACAGGGACAGCCAGTACCAAAACCCAAGGATCCCGCCCAGGGAATTGTAATCTTCTCTTCTGATAAATCCCCAGAGTACCCACTGAGGAGGTCCCTAAAAGAGGACATGTAAGTGGGAACACATAGACTCCTCAGAGAAGTCCACTGAAAACACAGATTTCGATGAAGGTGAAGGGTCCCCATTATCATCTCCTGAAGATGTCTTATTTGGAGACATCCTAGAAATTCATAAGATGGGAGGTGGTTGGACACCCAGCAACCCTACATCTGAGGAATCTGTTCTCCTAGAGGCTTTTTGGCACTGGACCCTTTACCTCCTAGGTGCTGGGTGACTCCGCCCACCAGTGAACTCATTAACTTGATCTCACAGTGGACATGGAATGAACCTGACATCATGGAGCCCATTTCTCACAGACATGATAGGATAATAGCACCACCTGCAGATAGGTAGTTTTGGGGAAAGAGTTCCTGTTGATGCCGTAGTCATTGAGGCAGCCACCAAGAAGTAACTAGCCAAGGAAAGTTCCACTGTCCACCCCCCCCCCCATCATGGAGGCATGGGTGATGGAAATCTTTGGAAAGCATGTCTATACTTCAGCGACCTGCACTTTGAGGATTCTGAACTATTTTGCACATTTAAATAGACTACAGAGGAATTTAATCAAGGAGTTATCAAATATCCTCTTGGATGCTGATTCTGATGAAGTTCAGGCATCTGTTAATTCCCAGCTGACAACCCTACAGTCCATATCCAGTTCATCCATTGTAGCGGAGGGAACCTCAAGGGCAGCGGGTTCAGGTCTTTCCATAAGGCGACACTCCTGGATGTGCCTCTGTGAGTTAGTAGAGCTTTTCAAGTCCTCTTTCATTAATGTTCATTTTGACAGAATGTCTTTATTCAGCCCCAAAGTAAAAGACACTCTGTCTAGGTGTGAAAAAGATTGAAAGACTGCCTACAATGGGCTTGCATTTTTTGACTCCTCAACACATCTTTTCCAGGAATCAATGAGGTGGTTAAGAAATGTGGTTCAAGAAGTCTCAGGATCTTTTTCAAGACACAAATGGAGGAGGTTCTTCCAGAGGCAAAGGTGGAAACTGTAATGGATGAAGACACCCCAGTGGCAGAAGTGGCTTGCAGAACCAGGGTTGCAGAGAATCATTTTTGGCAGACCCTACCAGTGCTCCTGAAAGGAGACCAGATTGTCCACCTCTGGAGACAGTCGGGGTATGATTATCCATGCACCAGAGAGCCTGGTCAAATATAAAACAGATACGTGGGTACAGAAGATTATTTCCAGAGGCTATATATTACCCTTTTCCTTTTCACCTCATATCTCAAGAAAAAGCCCTGATGTTCCACCCAGTCAGAGGGAACAAGTAGCAATTCAAATACAAAAGCTGCTAGAAAAAAAGTCATCCAAGAGGTCCCACCAGATCAGATAGAATCCAGAACTTACTCAGGGTTCTTTTTGGTGCCAAAGAAAACAGGGCACTGGAGAACATTTCTGGATTTCACCACACTAAACAAGACAGTTCGAAGAACCAAGTTTCAGCTGTTCACGGTTCAGTCCATTATCCTCTTTCTGGGCAAGGACAACTGGTTGTGCTCTGCAGACCTTCAGGATGAGTACTATCATATAAAAATGAACAGACAATCCAAAAGGTACTTACGCTTCCAGCTGGGAGCCAGTCATTATCAATTCAGAGTACTGCCCTTTGGACTCACCACAGCCCCCAGGGTGTTTAACAAGTGTTTGGCAGTAGTAGCAGCTCACCTGAGACTGCAAGGATTCCAAGTGTTTCCATAGCTAGTCAACTAGCTCATTTCAGCTCCAAAGAGGCATCAACTCATATGGGCAAGAGACCTGGTTCTCCAGACTTGCTCTCTTCTGGGGATAATCAAGGCTCATCTGCAACCAACTCAGAGTTTAGAGTTTATAGGAACAATTCTCAACACAAAAACAACTGTTGCTTCCATTCCATTACTGAGAGTTCAAACTATCAGATTCCAAGTCAAAAATATAATCTGCAGCACCTCAATTTCAGCACTCCTGATCCTTCAGGCTCTAGGATCAATGGCGGCAGCAATAACATTAGTTCCAATTGCCAGGTTTTACATGAGAATTCTTTAATTGGATGTTAGCTGCTCAGTGGTCAGTTCTTTATCAGGCTATGTCTTACTAGATAAGAATCACTCACACCTGCAAGAAAGATCTCAAGTGGTGGATTCATTCAGACCATGTTCTACAAGATCGTCCATTCATTCCCCCTCAGCCCAATGCCATAGTGACCATGGACACTTCCCAGCTGGGGGAGGGGCATTATCTGGGGAAGACAGTCCAAGGCACCTTGTTCCCTGAGATGAGAGCAGTGCTCTTAGCATTGCAGGCATTTCAGAAAGCTCTCTCTTTGGGGACCATTGCCGTACAGTCAGACAACGTGTCAGCAGTCTGGTACATCAACAAACAGGGAGGAACCAAATCCTACCTGTTATGTCAAGAAGCTCTCAGAGTGTGGCAGTGGGCGATCTCTTCCAACTGCATTGTTTTTTGTCAATGCACATTCCAGGGAAATCCAGTGTGATAGCAGGCAAACTGAGCAGGTGCATTCTTCTACCTCATGAATGGTCCCTCGACAAAAAGATTGCAAACCCGATCTTCCTTCAGTGGGGGCCAGCCTTGCAATGATCTGTTTGCATCCCTCCTGAACAACAAATGCAGCAGATACTTTGCCCTAATCCCCCCACAGGGAGAACCACGAGGGCCTCTCTACTTCATTATTGCCCCTGGTCTCCTTTATGAGTATCTTCCCACTCTACAAATTCCCAAATTGCTTCAGAACACTACAAGATTGAAGAGCAAGGTCATCCTCATTGCCCATTATTGACTTTAACAAATTTAGTTTCTCTTCCTTTGGCCTCAACTGATTCAACCACCTTGGTTTCAGGATCCGACTGCGGACCTCTTGTCTCTCCAGACAGGCATGATATATCCAGACATAGTAAATTTCAGCTGACTGCCTGGTTTCTCCAATTTCATTAATAGCCAGACAACCTATGCTGTCTTCTCCTGTCTGTCATATTCTTTTGTCCTCCCATAAACAATTCACCAGAAAACTATACTCCAACAAATGGAAGAGGTTTGTTTTTGGGGTTCAAAAATCTAATGCTGATCCTTTAACAGCCCCCATTCATAATATCTTGGAATGTTTGGCACATCTTTTTGAAGAAGGGGCTAGTTCTTCTACTGTTAAATAGAATTAGCAGCAATATCAAATTTTCATGTTGGAATAAATGGTTCTTCTGTAGCGTCCCATAAGTTGAGCAAAGCATTTTTGAAAGACACTCTATTCTTAAGGCCCCACTTTAAAGATCCTACACCCCCTTTGGGACCTACATCTTGTGCTGTAGTCTCTTGTACATTCTTCTTTTGAACCCTCAACTACATGCAAACAAATATATTTCATGGAAAACAATTTTTCTTAGTAGCCATTATGTCTGCCAGAAGAATTTTTGAGATCCAAGCATAGTGCTCAAAACCTCTGTACTTGATTTTCCATAAAGACAGAGTTACCTTACATACCAACCTGTCATTTCTTCCAAAGGTGGTGTCAGAATCCAGTGTAAATCAATCTGTTAATTTTCCAGTATTCTTTCCCAAATTTTCTAACAAAGGAGAATATGTGTTACATTTATTAGATGTTCATAGACAGTTGCATTTTTATTTTCATACAATGAAAAAATCTTTAGAAATTCTGACCAATTATTTATTTCATATGCAGAACCATCATTGGGTAAATCAGTTACCAAAATTACTCTATCTAAGTGGATAACATATTGCATTTCCTTTGTGTATAACAAATTGGGCATTGCTCTGACAAAACCTGTTCAAGTCCTTTCAACCAGATCCATGGCAACTTTCCCAGTTTTTCAATCCAGAGTATCCATGGATGATGTTTGTGCAGCAGCTACTTGGGCTACTCCCCATACCTTTATTACTCATTACAAATTAGATCTGATCTCCAGAGGAACGGTATCTTTTGGTTCTATGGTGCTCAGGAATATCCTTCCTTGAGTCCACCCTGGAAATTAGATAGCTGGGGACTCTGTCCCATCAGTTGACGACATAATAAAAATTAACAATATCAGATAAAGAAGCCATGTGCTCACCATAACATTCCATCTGTATTGTCCATTTTCATTATTCCTCAACTTCCCTCCCACCAACCCCAATCCTTAAGGCTTCTGGAAGAATGAGTGTTTAGAGCACATATATGTTCTTATTATTTACATAAACTCCAGATATAGCTTCTCCATGATGATTTCCATCTTTTACTTTCTACTAAGGCAGCAAATAAGATCAAGGAAATTAAAGAAAATTAAAAAGGCAGCAAACACGATTTGAGGTAACTGGGGGTTGATGCATTGTGGGTAAGGGAGAAGATCGAGAGATTTTGGTTACTACAAGCTTTAGCAATGGCGAAGTCAGATCAGAGGGATCGGATTTGAACTCATCAGTTGAGGAAGAATGAAAAAGAATAACACAGATGGAATGTTACGGTGAGTGTATAACTTCTTTTTTTAATTAGTTATTTTTTTTCCTTTTAGTGTCCTTCTAATCCTTTGTTACATAATATGCATTATATGCTTTACAGTCCACCCACAAGCTTGACAAAGTCAGCAAAATACAGTCTTCCTCAGCCACTTTTTCATGCTAACTCATGTTTCACAAATCTAAGTAATGCTTTATAGTCTCCCATTCATTCACAAATTTTTGTGTTGTTGTTGGTCTTCATCCTGTTTGTCTCCTCCCTCCAACACTAGACTCTGTTTCAAGTACAACGTACTTCTGATTTTTGTAGGTCAACTCCTTTGCTTTTTTCAATCTTTCAAGCATTTCCTTTGGAACACTGGAAAGAATTTAACTGGAAAGTTAATCGTTGAGATTAATTGTCAAAAGAATGAGAGCAAGACGTCCATTCTGTTTGCTGTCTGACGTTTTTGTTGGATAAACTTTTTTTTATTTCTGCCTCAGTCTGTTCCACAGCTAAAACATCTTGATTCTCCAAGAAAAAATATTCTGAAGACAGCTGGTTACAGCAGCTTGAATTTAACATTTGCCTCTTGACATTCCCTGATTGCTAGGATACATGTGTTTTTCTTCTCCCTGAAGTATGATGAATAATCATTTTCAACAAACACTTTGCTGTCCCCAGTTTTTAATACATTTTGTCTTCTGTCTCAGTTTTGTCAGGATCATTTATTTCTGTTGGCATGATTGCATCTTTACTAATATAGATCTGGCTTCTTTCTCTTGGCCAGGTTTGGAGCAAACACTCAATATGCCCTTTTAATCAAATCCTGCTGTGGAGTACCAGTCCAGTCTGATGTTCTTCGTGTTTCACTGTTGCAGTCATCACTTGTGGGTTATCCCTGCTGGGTAGCCCTCAGCTGGCCTGAATACCAGAGTAAAGGATTTCCCTCCTGCGTCGGCTGCAGGTCACCTGAGACTGACATCAGGTCATCATGGCTATAAAGAGAGGCAGCTGATGCCATTACATCAGTCTTTCTTTCTGTGCAGCCGGAAGCAGAAGCAATTTGCGAGTGCGTTGGTCAGCTATTGCTAGAGTGAGGAATAAAACTACTAAAGCTAAGTGCCCCATTGAGGATTCTTTTCTTGCACTTAACTGACATCCGAGAAAGTAAATAACTGTCTCCACTGTGGAAAACAAATACCACACCGAGACTTATAGAATCTGTGTGTAACTTGTTTAGGCCCAGACCACAACATCCCCGGATGTCGGTTCTGTGCCTTATTTAACACTAGGACCATCCGTAGAAGAGCTGATTTTGTAGCTAGGCATTTCAGGGAGACTAGTAACCAGTGCAAAATGGGGTCCGTCGGTTGGTCTACTGTGGAAATCCCTAAAAAGAAAAAAGAAAAGGAAAGACATAGACCACAGAAGGTTGGGCCCACAGACGACTCAAACCTGAAGTTAGCCAGCCTACCATTCACTAGCACAGTGGAACTCAGTGAGGTGCATATGCAGCCCCTGATGACAGTTGTAGAGCTATTGCAGGCCTGTACTGAGATCCTTTTGGAGTCTAGTACACCGCCGGATCAGGCTTCTCCTTCCGAATTGTCGGTCGCCATACCCATGGTTGGGTCTGGAGCCACTTCACAGGCACTGGCTTCCACGGAGGCCTTTCGGATGACCGACACCAGACAAAGACTGATGGCCATGCCACCAGCCAAAACCACTTCTAAGCCTGTTGAATCACTGAGGCCTAAGAGCAAGGCCACTCCTAGGAAAACTCCTTTCTCAGTGCTCACTCACCAACTAACTACCACCCAACCTGCACAGTCTCCACAGTTACTTAGGATGGCTGAGGATTTTGTCTCTCTCATCAGGGGTAACCAGTCTGCTCAAGCTACCCCAACAGAAAAGGGACCCTTCTCCAGAGGTGCTTTCGGAGCCAGAGTCAGAGGACTCTCTGAATTTATGGACTCAGGCACAGAACAGCAGCCCCTGGCAGCCTTTGAGGATTAAGATGCTGAAAAATCCATTCCTTCTGCATCCCCTCCTGAGGACCTCTCATTCGGGGAGACCTTAAATTCCCTCAGTGAGGATTTCCATTGGGAGGCTCAGGACTAACCCCAATCAAAGAAGATATTGAGAGAATTCCTGGACTTGCCACAACACAAAAACCTTAGCCATTACTCCCATTCTGGATGTGGTGGAAGGTGTCTTCCTGGAGTCTGATCTCACCCCTGATGCCCTGCCCCCTGCACACAGAAAGCCTGATAGATATTACAGTATGCCAGATACCCATGAGTATTTGTTCAAGAACCCTGCGGCTGACCCAGAGGTCATTACTCAGGGACCCAAGGGGGCTAGGGCCAGTTCCTCCAAAAATCCAATACCCTCTGACAAGGAGATCAGAACCTTGAACCAATGGGGCAAAAAGGTCTACAGTTCGGCTACGTAGCCATTAGAGCTCTCATTTGCCATTCCATATGCTTAAATATCAACAGGACATGCTGGAGTTATTAAAGTAGGAAATTTCCACCTTACCAGAGAGTATTACTACCTGAGAACTAGGAGATCTGATTCACTCCAGCTTTCAAGTGGCCAAGCATTCCCTGCATTGCAAATTTGATGCTTTGGAAGCCTCTAGCAGGGCTGCAGTTTCTGGATCAGTCATTAGAAGGCATGCATGATTGAGAGAGCAACCTTTGCATAGAGAACAATTGTTCGGCCTTGGATAGAGAACAGTTGTTCGGCCCTAAGGCAAAGGAAGTGATTAAGAAAATGGAAGACAAGGCCAAGTCAATGCAAACAGTCAAAGACTTCCTGCAGGTACAACCCCCCCCCCCCCCCCCAGATTCAGCAGGAGCTTTCCTACCAAGCACTTGTCCTTTCCTGCCTAAGCAAAGGCTGTGCAAAGGAAAGGACACAGAGATAGGCCCTCCAGGCAACAGCAACAAAGCCAGCAGAGGCCTAGACAGTTGTCCTCTACTATGCCTAGACAAGAGAGTTTTAAGTCCACTCCCTACCTTAAGGACTCACAATGACTCCCCCTCTCCCGTCTGCCCTCTGCCCCCCACCCCCACAGGCTAGGAGGAAGGCTTTCCCTATGTTTAAGCAAGTGGCAAACCATCACAACAGATCAATGGGTCCTAAACATCATTTCCCAAGAGTACAGATTAACTTTTATAGAGAACCCCAGATTTTCAGGGTTTCCAGACATACCAGCAAATCAGAGGACAGAGGCCATCTGCCATTCAAAAACTGTGTGCTCAAGGAGCAGTGGCGCCAGTACCAGAGGAACAAGTGGGAAAAGGTTTTTACTGAAGGTTTTTCCTAGTACCCAGAAAAGAGGGCACCTGGCACCCTATTCTAGACCTATCCACATTAAATCTGTCCCTCTTAGTGCCAATACTCAAAATGCTAACCCTTCAAAAACTTATGACAATGTTGGCACCAAATGCTTGGTTAGTGACCCTAGATCTGAAAGATGCCTACCTCCATATCTCCATAAGGGAGTCCTGCAGCAGTTTCATACGCTTCAGAGCAGGCTCAGAGCACTTTCAGTTCTCTGCTCTGCCCTTTGGCTTATCTACTGCTCCCAGAGTCTTCGCCAAGTGCCTGGCTTCTGTCATTGTCTTTTGTAGACAGCAAAACATACAGATTTTCCCCTATCTGGACGACTGTCTCATCCAGGCGGACACTGAGGAGAAACTCTTGCAGAATCTTACCTTTGTCCAAATCCTCCTAACCTCTCTGGGATTTACCATCAACAGAGAAAAATCCCAATTCCAGCCCACAAGACAGATAACCTTCTTAGGAGCTCTCCTGGACATATCTACTTACAGAGCCTCTCCAAAGAAGCAGATCTTTCTCCCCCTCTACTTTTCTCAGCTAGCTCGCAGGACACACCTCACAGCAAGGAAGTTCCTGCAAGCACTCGGGTACATGGCATCTTGTATCCTGTTGGTGCCTTTGGCAAGGCTCCACATGAGAAAACTACAGTGGTACCTGAGAAACCTGTGGTGCCAATAATCACAGTCACTGGAGCACCAGCTGCCTCTGATTCCCTGCTTAAGGAAGGAACTTTTATGGTGGGCAGAAGTCTGTACCCTGAACAGGAGTCTACCCTTTATCACCATTCCCCAAGGCCAGACCATCAACACTGATGCCTCAGACACAGCCTGGGGGCGTTCACTTAGGAGACATGTGCACTTAGGGTACCTGGGATCAGGAAGAGCTAACCCTCCATATCAACCTGAAGGAAATGTTGGCAGTGCACTGGGCTATAATAGCTTTCAAGGTCCACCTCAGAGCAGGAGTGCCCTTGACCAAAACAGACAACACTACAGTCATGTGGTACATCAACAAACAGGGGAGAACACACTCCTCTACCCCCTTTGTCACCTAGCTATGCTTATCTGGCAGACAGACATAACGATGGGACTACATCTGACAGCCCAGTACCTTCCAGGGGAACATAACACCCTGGCAGACCACTTCAGCAGATGTTTCCTGAACTCCTACAAGTTGCAGCAACACAAGGAGACCTTTCTCAGCATCATACACCTCGGGGGGGGGGGGGTGCTGGAGGTAGACTTCTTTGCAACAATAAAAAACATACAGCTGTCCAGGTTCTGCTCCATGGAGTTTCTACTCATAAGCTTGGAAGGTGGATGCTCTCTCCTTTCACTGAGACAACCTGTTTGTGTATGCCTTCCCTCCCTTGCCACTGATTCCTTGTGTACTTCTAAAGATCAGGGAGGAAGGGCCAAGGGCTATCCTCATTGCCCCAAACTGATCCAGGCAGCACTGGTACCCCTTACTCCTCAGCCTGACCAAGGAGCTACCCATGAGCCTGCCTCTCACAGAAAAGCTGCCAGCACAAGAAAAAGGGTCAGTACTGCATCCAAATCTTCAAACACTCAGCCTATCCACATGGCTTATACCCCAGAGGCGGCTATCGGGCCACCTTTGAGCAGGTTCTGGATCTGGAGGCCAGGAGGATCAGCACCTGGAAATCCTATTTTGCAAAATGGAAAATATTTACTGCCTGGTGCCACAATAAGGGTGAAATCAGCACCCATGCCACTCTCACTTTGGTTCTGAGCTACCTAGCGGAACTCTTGAAGAAGGGATTGTCTTACTCCTCAATCACAATTCATGCCTTAGCTATCTCTGTTCATTCCCCAGCAGAGCAACCTATGTTCTCCCATCCCCTGTTAAAGCAATTCCTTAGAGGGGTGTCATACATCAGACCACCTAGAAGGCCACCCACTCCAGCATGGGACCTGAACTTTGTCCTGGAAAAACTGACTTTACCTCCTTTTGAAACACCTGCCTCAGCAGAAATGAAGCACCTCTCTTGGAAGACTACCTTCCTGCTGGCCATAACCTCAGCCAGGAGGGTTTCCAAGCTACAGGCTCTCCTGGCTATTGAACCTTTCATTATTTTCCATGCAGAGAGGGTGTCTCATAGAACCAACCCCCTCCTTTATGCCTAAGGTGGTATCTGACGTGGCCCTTAATCAGGCTATCCATCTCCCTACCTTCTTTCTAAACCCACAAAATAGGGGGGAAAGGATTCTCCATACATTAGATGTGCATAGACAGCTTAGATACTATCTGGATAGGACCAAGTCTTTCGGAAAGACTGACCAGCTGCCAGTCAGGTTCGCCCTAGGGGCAGAGGGGAAACCTATATCCAAGCAGACCATTTCTAAATGGATATCACACTGCATACATTTCTGCTACTGCTTTCATGGGACGACACCTCCCAAATTAGTCAGAACCCATTCTACTAGGGCAGCATCAACTTCCACTGCCTTCCTTAGAGGAGTTCCTTCCAAGGATATTTTAGAAGCTGCCATCTGGACATTAGTTCACACCTTCACAAAAACTGCCAACTGGATATTTTATCCAAATCCAGGGCAGGCTTTGCTTTAGCTGTCCTGCAGGGCATTGTGGCTTCCACTTAAAGCAGTGCAAGCCTAGACTCTGGCTCTTTCCCTTCCTTCCCTCCTCACTACTTTTCAACTTTGGGAGTCTTCCCACAAGTGATGACTGCAACAGTGAAACATAAAGAACATAGTACAGTTGTGTACACTTACCATAAATGTAGATGTTCAAGTGTATTTACTGCTGCAGTCCTGTTTCCCTCCCACCTCCCCCTGTCTATTTCCATCATAGCTAATGGCCTACCCCAGGTTGGCCTTTTTTAGGCCTTCTTGCCAGGGCTACTATAGGTTGGGGGCAAGAAAAACTGATGTAATGGGGTCAGCTGCCCTCTTTATAGCCCTGACAACCTGACTTCAGTCTCAGGCGACCTGCAGCTGATGCAGGAAGGAAATCCTTTACTCTGGTATTCGGGCTGGCTGAGGGCTACCCAGCAGGGATAACCCACAAGTGATGACTGCAACAGTGAATACACTCGAACATCTATATTTATGGTACGTGTACACAACTGTACTTTCTTTTCAATTCCTCTGGTACAGCAGAAAATCTCAGATTTTCCCTGCACACTCTTGTTTTATAACTCTACCACTTTGTTTTGAAATAGCTCTTCTTGAGAACCTTTATACTTAGGTAGGTTCATAGTTAGGTACTAGGCTATCTGCCCGAGGGCATTTATAAGCCTAGCCAGAGTGTGTCAGCTTTTGCCGCCCCATTGATTATAGGTTCATAGGTAGCTACTAGGCTATCTGCCCAAGGGCATTTATAAGCCTAGCCAGAGTGTTTAGCCAGCCTTTTCTTCTTTTCTCTGTTTGCTTTTGCATTTTTATCAATTTATCAGAATAGCAAGTTAAAGCTTCTATTTTTCCAACCTTTTATTAATTGAGTTGATATATTCCTGCAATGTTACAGGGTTTTTCCCCTCTGAGTACTTTTGATTTATTTTTCCCATAAATTAGTGAAAAGCATCTCTACCAAAGCTGAAACTTGAACTACTTTTTGATGAACAGCTGCAGGATTCTTCCCAGCCATTTTTTTTCTCTTCACCTTTTTGGATGATTTTCTTTCAAGTTTTCTAAACTTCTCATTTGCTGCCTTCCAGGTAGTGTGTACTTATTAAACAGTAACTGAACTTTACCAAAATGACAGTTTCACTGGCTGTTATTCCTCACTTTCTGTTTTTACGCTGGGAGAACAAGGGTTGGAAGAGACTTTAGAAGGGGGTGATGTTTTTTATATGGTGGACCCAGATGGTACTGTAGCAGAATACAAAGGGTTTATAATATACAATTACACTGGGCTTACCCTAAAAAAGGAACATTTTCCTTATTATCTAAAGGATTTAAATTTATGTCAAACTGCGGTTTAGATTTAGCTCAGGTTTTAATTGATTTAAAATTATACCTGAGGAAACTTAATTTTGCTCTGTTATACAAGAACAATGAAACAATAGAGGAAGAAAATGCAGTAGGCCCTTCTAGGGGTAGTATTGCAAATCCTCCCCTCCATCCTGCTCTTTTGATTTTCGAAAGACAAGTTACTGATGAAATATATTCAGCATATAGTGGAAACAATAAGAAATACAGAGGAGAAAATAATTTAACTAGAAACGAAAGAGTGTTACTTGACGAATTAAAGAACAACATTTCATTACGTATTATGAAACCAGACAGGGGAGGGGGTGCTATTTTTTATAGTACTGAGGAATATAACAACATCATTACTTATATTTTGACGGACACCAATGTTTACTCCTCAGTTTCCAAAAATGAGATTCACATAGCATATGGGCGGATTGATTCCCTGCTTGAAGAATACATGCTTGAAAACCGGATTAGTGGGAAGACTTATTATTTTTTGAAACAGCAAAATCCCAAAATACCCATTATTTTTGGAATTCCCAAAGTTCATAAAAATATAAAAGAGCCCCCATTTAGACCCATTGTGTCAGCTAAGGGCTCTAAGACACATCCTATTGCAGTGTATATTGATTATTGGTTGAAAGAAATAGTCACCAATACAGAACATTTGATCAAGGAATCTTGGGAATTTCTTAGTAAACTTACCGATGAGGTATGGGAGGAAGGGCTTAGTTTTCTCACTATTGATGTCATCGACTTGTTCACCACCATACCAAGAACTGAGGGACAAAAATATTTTAATGATAGTGTTTATAAATTTTCCACTATGTCGTATGACAATATCCAGCTTATCTTAGAACTCATGGAAGTAGTGTTGGACAACAATTATATACACTTTCAAGGAGAATTCTACCAACAGATAAGTAATGTGGCAATGGGGGCAAGTTGTGCCCCTGTTTATGCTAACTTAGTTATGTTATTTGTTTTTTCCAGTAGGTATATGGGGAACATCCGCCTTTATGTTAGATTTTTGGACGACATCTTCATTTTATGGAAAGGTGAAGATGTCAGGGTTAAGGATTTTGTTGAGTATATCAACCACAGCACTTCCTTCCTTAGATTTACATATACATGGGATAAGAGGGTTATTAATTATTTAGACACCACAATTTTACAAACAGATACTGGTTTCAAGTCCAAAATTTATAGAAAGCCCACTTGGTGTAATAGTTATTTACATTTCTCCAGTAACCATCCCATGTTTATGAAAAAAAGTTTAATTAAAGGGCAAGGTGTGCGTATTGCTCGTATGACATCAGACTTTGAGGATTTAGAGCACGAGTTCAGGAAATTAAAATTGATGTTCATAGAGAGGGGGTACCCTGAAGTATTTATTGACAGTATACTGGGGGAGGTCTATAGAGGTTGGGGTCATAAATACACACCCCTTTTAGGTAAGCCCTTGAATGATAAGGTTAATGTGCTCAATAGTAATAGCAACATGGCGACGGAAAATACTAACAAATACCAAAGGGCCTGTGTAATAGAACACAATAGCTTCTCCAAGACTTTTCATGCAAATACTGAGAGACAATTGGAGTTTATTAAAAACCCACAAGGAATTGTTTGAATCCGTTGGGTCAACACCTTCCTTTTCTTTTAGGACAGGTTTTAGTCTTAAAAAAACTTTTGAGGTAAATACATCCCATACAAAATACGATGGTAAGGGCACAGTTCCTTGTGGTGGTTGTAAACAGTGTTCTAATATTTTGAAAGAAGGTAGTATTACATTAGAAAATGGCCTGGGTAGCATAGTTAGATTCTGCAAAGGTAATTGCAGCACAAGGATGTTAGTATATTTGGCTGTATGTAATGAATGCTCTGCATACTATGTGGGTAAAACTGAGAGGGCATTTAAGGAGAGAATTTATGAACACTGTTATGATGTAAAAAACAAAAAGGATTCTAGTGTGTTATACAAACATTCCACTCACTGCAGTACTTTTAGTGGATATAAATTTGGTATTATTGACACAGTCAGAAATCATACAGGGGGTGGTGATTCTAAAAACAAACTACTTAATAAAGAACTGGTATGGCAACTTAGATTAAGATCCAATGCACCACCTGGATTAAATGAATATATATCTGTTAAACCAGTTTTGGTACAAAAAGTTTCTATGGTGTGATTTTACAACTTATACATTTAGCTGCTCATTTGTGAAAATTTTTATTAATTCAGATTTAATGTTCAGTTAGATTAAATGTTTCTAAATAGGTGACTGCATCTGTAGGTTTTTTAAAAAAAATCAATACAGCATTGTGGTTTAGTTATTATTTTTTATAACATTTCCTAGGATGGTATTTTATTATTATTTTTGGTAATGTTGCTTTAAATTGTTAATTGTCAATGATAATTAATTGGGGTTTGTATAAAAGACAAGTAATACATGGAAGGAGTATCTGATGAAGTCTTGTGCCTAAGACAAAAGCGCTTATGGTAGTTGCTCCTGTGTTCGTATCTCAATAAAGTGGATTATTGATGGACTATTGGTCGTTTTAAGGTTCATTATTTATTTTGTCTACTTATTAAACAGTAACTGAACTTTACCAAAATGACAGTTTCACTGGCTGTTATTCCTCACTTTCTGTTTTTATGCTGGGAGAGCTAAAATTAAGCTGTTGGTCAGTGTACAGCCATCTTGGGAGTTCCCACAGAAGTTCAACTTTATCTCATCTTACACCAACTTCTCTATCCCTATTTCGACTAAACAACAATATAGCACTCACTCTTGCTTTATTCTTTCACACCTGTGTCAGCCCAACCTGGGTACACAGCAATCATTACCCCTCATCACTTGAGTGCCTGAATATCTCCAACATTATCTTTGTATAAAATTTCCCGTAAAGTATGTATATAGCACAGTGAAACTAATAAAACTGTCTTTGTATTAGTTTTTATAAAGGACTCAGTTTCATGAATGTGTACTCTTGTGCAACATCCAGAACTCTCTTTATAAATTTTATGAAAGATTCACTTTAATGTATATGCATTACAGTGCTGCCTCCAAAACTGTATTTGTATACTTTTTATAAAAGATCTACTTTAATGTATGTGTACTGCAGAGTGCAGTTAATTCAATGTTGAACTCTTGTGACATCTCGGTTATAACCTTATAAATGCTTTTGCTTAAAAAGATGTTTTGTGCATTGTCGTAATAATGTTTTGTATATAACCATAGAGCTTTGATCCTCTGGCCTCTGCTGAAATGCAGTTTTAATTCAGAGATGAACTTTCCATTTAGCAAACATGAATAAATAAAATAAGTAAATAAAAAAATGCTGTACTTATGACCCTCAGCTGCTAAGGCAAGCTTGAAACTCCAGCCTTATAGTCTGTCTGCCTGTTGTAGACTCCTGTATTGTGATATATGTCTGATATTCCCATACTGTTGATCTCTTGTACCGCCACTAAAGAAATAACAGTGTAAACACTTCTGCTAAATACATGAATTGCTGTTAACAAATAAATAAGGTACCTTAGAGGGACAGAGTTGTTATTTAGGGCTTCTTCCTTCTCTGAAACAATCTTCCATTACTTGAAAGTAGTGATATCCTTGATATTTGGATGGGTGTCCATAAATTCATCCCAGGCCTTACCTGACTTGCTCTCCTGGAGGCAGGAAGTGCCCTATAAGGGTGGGAATTGACAACATGATTATGGTCAATGAATTGACTCTGCTTTGTAACTTTACAAATGTATGAAACTATAAATCTTTGAATACAGAACTTATTTGCAGTTTAAAACCAAGTCAAGTATTCATGCCAAAAGTTAAGTAAAGGCAAAGCAAAATCTAGTAACTTATGTAAGTAATGAAATACAATAATACGTACTTAATATGGCTAGCATACACAGAACCCATTTCAAATAACGGGACTATTTTTAAGTGTTACCTCACATAGTATGTCTGACAAGAACTTAACATTTCAAAAATGGCATATGCCATTGTATAAAACAGTGTGTACTAAAGGTCAAGGTATAATAGTAATAGTTAGTATTAGGTATACAGATGTCCTTCCATTAGACGATTTGGACTTCATTCTTGTGGTCTAATTAGACTTTATTGACAACTACTTCTCAGTCCTTAAGAAGTTACAAGACATATAGCACAGGAAACATTTGAGAAGCCTAGCCCAATTTCTGAATTGCCCTAAAACACTGTCTTAATTGACTTGCTCAGAGTCACAAACTAGACAAATGGAGGCTGAATGAGTTATACCTAGACTATAGGAGTCAGCTTGTTAACAGCTCACAGGTCTAATCTCCTGTGCTGTTTAATTGTGCAACTCTCGGTAATGAATTTAAATTGTACAGGATAGTTGTTCTATGAGATAACTTTCATTATGTCTCATTTTTCCCTCCTCATCTGTGTTATCTTTAACTATAAGTACAGTTTAATCACCAGTTCCCCACAGTACAAATTCTAACAATACACTTGATAACAAAATCTTAAGAAGCTAACTGAATTGTTTTTCAAAAATGAAAATGTATGGAATCCAGAAAATAAAGCTTATAACAAGTTTTTAACACAAGAAACATCTTTATTAAATTATCACTTATGACATAGGCAATCATACATACATATGTATATATATGTGTATATATATATATATATATATATATATATATATATATATATATATATATATATATATATATATATATATATATATATATATATATATATATATATAAAAACAAACCACACTGACATATTTTTAATCGCAAATGCTATACATCAAACATTACACAGCTCATTAATTTCCCTGCCTTCCCTTAAACGTCATTCCTCCTCCAGTACATTATTCAGCATGTATTGTTCCTATAATTCCAATTTCCATTTGTTTTCTGTATAATTTGCTCCTACCTTCATGCAATATTTCTGTTAAAACAGTCTGCAGGGAATTTTTAAAGTTTGCCAACCCATTACACTCCCAAAAAAATATGTTCGCAAATACCTCTTTCTTCCCCATCACACCTCCAACATTTGCAATCTACCTTAGGAAAATTTCTTTAGAGTCTGATTGAGGTGTAAAAGTACCTATGCAAACACATCAAAGCAAATATCCTAAATCTTCCAGATTTTTGTTGCATATTTGGAAGTCATACATACATCCTCCCATTTTTGTGAATTACTTATTCAATCTATCTTCCCAATCCTTTCAAACTTCCTATTATTGATTCCTATAGTTATATTGCAGTATTCTATATGTCGTACTAATTATCACTTTTTAACAGCAGCTTCTGTTCTAGATTCTACTAAAAACTCTACCACTACTTGTCTTAAACGTTAGGACTGGTCCAGGTGTAAAAGTAGTAAGCACACAATCCTAGCTGCTGGTTCAGAATGAAATTAAACTCTGTTCTGTAGCACTTTGATGTGGAATTCTTCTATGGAGCCAGAGTGGAACCAGTCATTACTACACCGTATTTATACTATTGTACGTTAAGTAAGTAGTGCCTTCATTCCTTCTTAAAGGTATACCATTCAGTTTTATACTGTCACAGCATACAGTTATGTTCTAACAACTGAGACTAGAAATGACATCCTTTTAAGAAAATTAATACACAGTTAATTTTTTTGTAATTTGTTTGTCCCCATTACCTTACCAACAGCCATCAGGGGTGGGTCTGCCTTTTTTTTTTAATATACAAACCCTAAAACCCTGCATGCACTTGACAAAGTGTCAGGGATGGGGGGTCATGCAATGGGCTAACCATGGAGATCATCCCTCTCTTTCCCAAGTGTTCAGTCCAAGTAGCACTAACACCCCCCCCCCACTCCCGTGAAGCAGCACTGATGGCTCCATGATCAACGGCAGGAAAATGCACCAGTTATGTGTGCTCTTTTTATTTTCAATACACATCTTTATTAAATTATCATGTATGACATAGGCAATCTTACATTTATATAAATGAAAAACAAACAATAACAACATTGACACCACTTTAGTTGCAAACATTATACATCGCAGGCACCACTGAAACAACTGTAGTTGCAAACATTATATATCACTTATAATCTATCCAGTCATTGTCAGTTAAGCATTATATGGCTCATTCAAATCCTGACCCTTAAATCTTATTCCTTCTCTCATATATTGTTCCCACAATTCCCATTTTTCCTATGTAGTGTGCTCCGTCCCTTTTCTAAAGATCCCAATTCCAGTTGTTTTAATCTCTGTTACTGTATTCACTACTTCTAGTAAAGCTGGTCCAGACTTTGATTTCAATTTTCTAGTAATTGTTTTTTGGCAGCCACCATAATTAGACTCAGCAAGACTTCACTATGTCTAGGCAATTCCGATTCTGTATCATAACTAAAAAAAATCATCTCCCCAGTTAATCCAATCTTTTCACCCAGCATTTCTGACAGAGCGGTCCGCAGGGAATCCCTAAAGTCTGCCAATTCATTACACTCCCAAAAAATATGTTCCCAGCCACCTCTTTCTTGCCTGTTACACCTCCAACATTTGCTATCCTCCTGATAAAAAATTCTTTGGAGTCTACTTGTTGTATAAAAATACCTATGTAAACACTTCCAGGCAAAGATCCTAAATCTTCTAGACTTTGTTGCATATTTAGGAGATATGCAAATATCCCCCCTTTGTCTCTTTGTGAATTGCTTATCCAGTCTCTCTTCCCAATCCTTTCTGAGCTCCTCTGATTGATTCTAATAATTATCATGCAATATTTTATATGGTCTACTAATTATTCCTTTTTAATGGTAGCCTCTGTCCTAGATTCTGTTACAAACTCTACCAGTGCTTGTCTTTCATTTAGGACCCACCTATTTCTTTCTCATTGCCTATACTCTGATATCAGTTCTTGATAGGAAAGGCAATCTCTAACCTGCAGCCCAAATACATTATTGGCCTCTTCCCAGTTTATTACCTTTCCCTTTCTAGTTATTTGCTCCCAATACATCGGTTACTTTGCCAGTTTTCTCCAACAAATTCCAGCCCCCCTCTTGCCTATTATCTGTATCCCTAACCACAGTCATCCCTATTGGTATAATCTCTTTTCTCCATTCTCGTGCTGGTTTAGTTCTTAGAATACCCCCTGCTATTTTATGAATATAATATTCTGCATGATTTTTGTTGTTCTCCTTAGGCGTCTGCATCCAAAATCCCAATCTCTCCTTACTTCTTGAGCTTCCCCCTGTATCATCATCATTCCTTTCCACTTTGAATTATAGTTTTCTGCTTGTGCTATATATAAGAGCCTTAAATGTGTTCCTCTAAAAATACCCTCTCAAATTGGGTAATCCTAGTCAGCCTTGTTATATTGGAAGAATCAGCTTATCCCATGTGACCCTTGCTGTCTTCCCTTCCCAGATAAAATCCTTCAGCTCTTTTTTTAATTGCTATCGACTGTTTCTTCTCTGGTTGATAACATTATGCCTTATCTGTGTATAAGACTAAAGGGACTAAAACATTTTAATTGCTTGTATCCATATCCTTATAACAAAGCTTCCAGCTTCTCAGTTTTTGTATTATCTTCTGTTTAGTCTCTTCCCACATATCTTTAGCTGCCACAATAGAGTAATTTCTAATCCATACTCCTAAATACTTCATTTTATCAGGTCCCCATAAATCTGGATATTGTACCAATTCATGTGGGTACATAATTTACCATTATTGCCTTTGTTTTAGCTTCATTAATTTTGTATCCTGAGAAGATCTGAAAGTGTCTTAAAATGTCCCACAACACTGTAATGTCCCTTCCTGGTTTTGTCATGTATAAAATAATATAATCTGCAAACAGAGTCAGCTTTTCCTGACTACCATACCAGTTATATCCTTGAATTTCTGAGTCCCTTATTTTCTTGGTCAGTGGTTCTAATTATAATGCAAACAACAAAGGGGAAAGTAGACGGCTGCCTGGTTTCTCTACTCAAAAAGACGTTATCAGAGAGCACCTCACTTACTTTAATTTTCACCTCTGATCCCTCATATATACTCCTAATCAATCTTATAATTGTATCAGGAAAAGCAAATGCTTCCATTGCCCTGCTCATAGAGTTCCAGTCTACTCTGTCAAATGCTTTCTGTGCATCAAGACCCATCAATAACAGTGGTATTTTCTTAAATTCTGCTTCACTCTGGATCATTAGTGTTCTGTTAATATTGTCAAATGTTTGACTCCCTCCATAAAACCACACTGATCTGTATCTATCAATTTTGGTATCACTTTTGCCATTATTTTAGCCATTATAGACATAAACAGTTTATAATTATAGTTTAATATTGAAATGGGCCTGTATGAACCTGGATCTGATTGATCTTTACCCTCTTTAGGTATTACCCATTTGCTTTCAGAGAACATTATATCCTAGCCCAATTTCAATTTTTTATTTTTTCCTCTTTCCTCATCCAATCTCCTTCCACCAGACTGTCTCCAGTTTCTCTTTATCAGATTGTCTCCCTGGAGACATGAGAACCAGACATCCATATCAGATTGTTTCCATGGAAACCTGAAGACCAGCTGCAGAATTGCTACTAAGTATACATGCATTTGCTAGAAAAAAACCCTATTAACATTCAGTATTCTTTATCATGCACTTGTTCTATCTTAAAACTAATCAATCTAAGGTCCTTAATACAGTCATTTCCCCATGCAAGAATGAAAAAAAGCACATTAATTTTAACTTTATCATGCCTTTTTAACCAGCTTTTTTTACATTGCAATGCCTATATTTCTCAAAACTGTACAAGAAGAAAGAGAGAAGAGGAGAGAAAAAGAAAAATAGCACCTGTTTACAATCCCCATTACAATTAAAAATAACATGAAAAGAAAACCATACACCAAAAAATACAGTACTATTAAGAAAATAAACTGTTTTCTTTACTTACAGTTAGCTTTCTTCCCTCTCTTTCTCTCTCCAAAGCATTTTCCGAACATTAATGACATGAAATAGGGCATATACTGTAGAGTCCACCTCAAATCCAAGAAATTTTGACAGAGTCCAATATTTTCAGAGTTTCTTGTTCTGTCATTTCACAAATAAAATTATTGCATTGTAATCCCACATTGAGTTACTGGTTTTATTATTGTTCTTCTCCATCACCCATGTCCTATCTCTGCTTCATTTCCAATATACTCTCGATTCTTCTAGTCAGCTCTCAGGCTCCCTTCCTTCTCTTCAACATTTTCCATTGAAATACTGGAAAAGGTTTCATAGGTGCAGTCTTTATTACCAGAAGAACAACAAGAAGAATCTCTTTCTGTTTCACAACTCACTTTTTGCTGGACAAACTTTTGCATTTCCTCCTTAGCATGCACTTCAGCAAAAAATGATTTTATCCCTTCAGGGAAGAATACCTTAAAGACAGCTGGATAAAGCAGTTTGAATCTCACACCTGTGGCTCAGCATTGCTTGAATAGAGGAATGAATTTACTTCACTTCTGCCTGGTTTTCCCTATGTGTTCTGTCCTGTAATTGGATTATTTTTTGAAACATCTCTTATTGAGCAGTCTCATATTCAACCAGCCTTTTCTTCATTTCAACCTCTGATTTTTGCAGCTTTATCATCTCATCTGAATATCTGTTTAAAGCTTCTTTCATTATTTCCCAGCCTTTTGTTGTTTGTGTTGATATACTCCATCAGTGTTTATTTAGTTTAACCAGGTCTGTATGCAGTTGTCTTGTATCTTCTTGTAGGTTATTGGAAGTCATGTCTGAAGGTTGCATTGTTTTTTGCTGAACAGCTCGAAAATTTTACCCAGTCAGGGTTTCTTCCGCACTTTTTGTAACTGATTTTTCCAGTTCTTCTGTATTTCTTTAATCCTGGCATCCTGGAAGTGCATTTACTAGGGAGTTACTTAAATTTACCCATAAACACAAGTCTACTGGCTTTCTCTGCTGATTTTCTGTTTTTACACCGAGAGAGCTAGAAACACGTTGTTACTTAGTATGTACCCATCTTGGAAGAACTCAGTTCTATGTGCTCTTAAGTGTGTGCAGCCCTCTCCACCCTGAGGAGTGTTGAGCAGATCACATCCATTCACTCCTCCACCTCTGTGCTTGTCTCATTCAATGTTGGGGTTGCTATTAAAACCCTGGTCACCTGCATCATAGCAAGGGTTCCATCCCTCTGCACCATGGAGTTAGGCACAATGTACAGTCAATAAATAATATATTTACAGTCATATTAATAGCTGCCAAAAGGGATCCATATTTGACCATTGCAGAAACAAAATATCAACTTTTAAAGTGAACTTAAGACTTCATTTCATTTAACGTATTTAACATGTTCCCTCCATTTAGTAGATAAAGTTTGCCTAAAACTAAAAATTTAAAGCTGGTAAACATTGGTAAGTGGTGATGGTATAAGAATGATATAAAAATGGTGCTATAAGTGCTCGAGCCAAACCAAGAAAAATAAAAGAGCACAGCGTTGCGAGTCCACAATCCTGTATTCCTAAAACAGAAGGCTTGTGCCTATTTGAGGAGGTACTTTTCAATTATTCATCCTTGACTACTGATGAAAATTTGCTTATATGTGAATTAATGAGTGTTATATTGGAAAACAATTACATATTTTTTGAAGGTGAATAGTTTTAGCAGCTCAAGGGTGTGGTTATGGGCACAGCCTGCGCCCCCTTATATGCGAACCTAGTCCTGTTGGGCTGGGAACAAAAGTATGTTTTCCAAAATAAGTTGTTTTCCACTAATATTACCTATTACAGCAGATTTTTGGATGATATTTTTATTTTATGGAAAGGAAGTAAAGAAAAAATAACAGAGTTTGTTCAGTATTTAAATCTAACTACAGATTACCTGAGGTTTACATATCAGTTTGATGAACAAGAAATTAACTTTTTAGATACTAAGATTATCAAAGACCAGAATGGCTTCATCTCCAAAATCTATCGTAAGAATACATTTTGTAATAATTACTTACATTATACTAGCCATCATCCTATTTATCAGAAGAAAAGTATTATAAAGGGTCAAGCCATAAGAATTGCTAGGATGACAACGGTTAGAGATGATGTTACAGCAGAATTTGGAAATTTAAGGGAAATGTTTCTAGAAAGAGGGTACCCAGGTGACTTTATCGAGCCTATACTTATGGATGTTCTTGATAAATGGGGTAACATTTATGTACCTCTATTGGGCACTGGTGGAGATAATATTCAAAATAAACCTCCAGAGACAACAGTGCAGTCTGTGCCCAATTTTCAACAAGCATGTGTAGTGCAGTATAATCCTTTATACTCCCAGATTAAAGGGATTTTGATAAGAAATTGGAACGTTTTTAAAACTAATACTGAGGTTTTTCATACCTTGGGTGACAAACCCATCTTTTCTACAAAGGTTGGGTCCAACCTCAAGTCTTTATTAGAGACAGGTAGTGGTTGTAATACTAAACATGACAAAAGATGTGGAAGTAGACCATGTGGGATGTGTTCCTATTGTTCATATATATTACAAGATTCTTCTATTTCCCTTGACAATAAAAATAAAAGTCATGTTTTCTTAAAAAGTGGTAGTTGTTGTTCCAGCAAGTTAGTTTACATAGCCATCTGCAATACCTGTTCTTCCTTCTATGTAGGTAAGACAGAGAGAATGTTTAAAACTAGAATATATGAACATCTCTATGATATCAAAAATAAAAAAGATACTAATGCTTTATATAAGGATAGCATTGTATGCAATGGTTATTTATGTTTTAAGTTTGGTATACTTGAATTTGTAACAGTTGAAGCAAGGAGTGGTGATTGGCAAAATGCTTTATATAAGAAAGAGTTACTGTGGCAGTTAAGATTAGCTGCTGATTATCCACCAGGGCTTAATGAGCATATTACTATAATGCCAATTCTTAAAGAAAAGGCAAATCTAGTCTAGTAGTGTTAACGATGTTTGTTATATCCAAGTGCTTTGGGATAATATTCTTGTATGCTTTTTTGCTTATGTTATGTGGATATGGTTAATTCTGATGAAATTATCTGTTTTTTTGCACCTAACTCCTGCTTGTATATTCCAGTATGTTCATTTTCCATCAATGGAATTAGTTGGTTTAGAACCAATGGCAGACCAGCAACTTGTATTTAAATGTAAAATTCACAATGACAACTTGTTCTGAAGAAGTCATACTAATTGATGAAAGCGCTTAACCTGGTTGTTTTATTATTTTTTAAACATTAAATAAGGATTGTGGACTCGCAACGCTGTGCTCTTTTATTTTTCATGGTATAAGAATGAGGTCAGCTCCCTAACTGAATGGTGCAATAACAACAATTTGGACCTGAACATCAGTAAAACAAAAGAAATTATTACTGACTTCAGAAATAGCTCTGCTGTGCACCTGCCCTCAAGATCAATGATGAAGAAGTGGAGAGAGTCCAAACTACAAAGTTCCTGAGGGTACATATATCAGAAGATTTTTCTTGGAGTACAAACATAGGCCAGCTAATTAAAAAAAACCCACCAGCGACTACATTTCCTAAGATTGCTGAGAAAAGCAAATCTCTCTATGAATCCTCTAGTTACCTTCTATAGAGAAGCCATCAAGAACATTATCACTAGCAACTGCACTGTATGATTTGGTAACAGCACAATGCCCGAAAGGAAAAAGCTGCAAAGAATAATAAGAACAGCAGAAAAGATTGTGGGCAGTAGTGTTCCTGCCTTACAAGAGCTCTTTGAACTGAGGTGTAAAAAGAGGTCCCACAAAATATGGAGTGACACTTCTCATCCAGCGTATGGTTGGTTCACTAAACTTGCTTCTGGTAGAAGATTACGGAGTATCCGCTGCAGGACCTCCAGATTCATGAACAGTTTTTTATCCAGCTGCAATAAGACTCATTAATGGAGACATAAATCTGGATGTATCAAAAATATAATGGATTGTTGCACTGTCATTCTTTTTCTTTTTTTTCATACAGTAATTTTAATTATTTATTGCATACTAAAGTTAATATATTCCCATTTAAGTGCAATTCCAGTCACTTCTTTATGTGCAATATCACCCAGTCTCACCTCTGTGTATAGTGTACTTTCCTTTTATGTGTTAATTATCTAGTACTTAGTGTTGTCCAATGTAATAAATAGTGTACAAGCATGTGTGACAGCTACTTAGATATTTTGTTTTGTACTATAGTTATTGTTTATTCTTTAATACCTATCATGTCTGTCTTTTTGGGTTTGTTTTCTCTTGTAAAAGAGCTGACACTCGAAATTTCGTTTAGGTAGTGCTTGTGTTTCCTAAATGACAATAAAGTTTCTTTGAATCCTTCCTTAATCTACTACTATGATATAATACCAGCACTTGGGGATTTAGTATTATTACTTAGTTAGTGCCCACAGTCTGAAAAAAACTACACCCTATAATGTGTAATGTACAGTGCAGTTCATCCAAATGGTATGTTTTTCAAAATTCTTGATATTTTCATTACACACAGACTTTTCTAAGCTGAACATTTGGAGATAACATAGGAAAAGTATTGTGATTTTCATGACATGGTAATTTTTCTGAAATGTCCAACAGATTTGTAGAGTTGCTCCATCAATGTACTTAAGGAAATTGAGTCTCAGCAGGCTTTAGTTTAATGATAAAAATATGTTACATTAAATATATAGAGAGGGATCAAAATGTAAGTATTCATCCAGGCTGTAAGAAAGTGGGAAAAACGACAATATTTAGGAGTCCATCCTAGTATGAGCCATATGAGATATTTGATTTTGAAGGGGAGGCATTTGATAATCACACATTTCATTGAGCCTTACTGATCAGCACTGTTATTCATTGGCAATATTGGAAATTTGATTGAAGTAGATAGACAATCAGTATAAATCATTTTATTTCTAAGTCAGTCAGTACTAAATGCCTCTGTAGCCTGTGGCTTACATGTAGCTGTACCTTGTCTCAAATGCGTAGTTAATAAACTCAAATCATAAATATATGGAATTTCTGTATCTAATCACAGATGTGGGCTACACAATTGTAATAAATTGCTTCAGTTGAGAGATGGTCCTGCCACTTTTGCTGTTAGTCTTCTTTTAGACTGTAATGAGACAGGTTAGTTTTACCTTACTGATGATGTGTTGTGATAGTAATCTTGCTCAGTACGAGAGGAACCGTAGGTTCAGACATTGGGTGTATGTGCTTGGCTGAGGGGCCAATGGTGTGAAGCTACCATCTCTGGGATTATGACTGAATGCCTCTAAGTGAGAATCCTGCCTAAACATAACAATACCGCAGCACCGCAGATCTCCGGTTGGCCAGGGATAGCTCATCATTAGGTTAGAGTGCGGATGGAAAACTGTCGCCTCCCTCCAGCAATGCAATGCACATTTGTGGGGAACGGGTGGTAAAATTGGGATGGTTTTACTTCTTCTGTCTTAATGTAGTTTTACTAAGCATGTGCTTGCATTTAAGATTATGTTTGAGTTACTGGCAGCAACTAGACAATCTTACTTTAAGGGTTAAACTAGAGTATCACATAAAGAATAATTAAACAATCAGAATTAGGATCTCAAATCAAGATGTTGTATGTGATTTCTATATTAGAAAGGTAGCATTGTTTGTAAATCCTGTCACATTACATTTAGTGATATTCATTTTCCATGCTGGCCTGCATCTCAGAACTGAAATTAAGACATTATTTGTGAAAACAGGGCTTCACATTGTTCAACCTTCATTTATTTGTTTGTCTGTTTACTTCTCAGTGAAAATGGATGTTTTCTCAAGTGCTCATTATTAGTACCATGTTCTCCTTATTGACAACACTGTCACTGTGTTATTTTTTTAATATTAGGTTTACAAGACATCATGTCAGCTACAGAAATTATGGCCAGAAGGATCATGTATTCAAAAAACTGTTTGTATTTTGAGTTGTTCTGTGGTTTTGCAGCTGTATAAAAGTTACTTAAAAGAAGAGGAGCCACCAAGCAATACAAGAAAAAACAAAGGAAAAGAAAACAGTACTCAGGTACAGTCATGCCTATCAGTTTCATTTTGTTCCTTTTGATTGCATTGCCTAACTTGCTTTGTTTTATATTTTAGTTCTTACATGTATGTTTGTATTTCTGTTTTGCTACTCATGATTTCTCTTCTCTTATTAATGATTTTAGTACTTACTGTGGCATTTTCTAGAATTACCAGAATCTATACTAAAGCATGAAGTTTATTACATATAATCCATATCACTGAAGCTAGTACTCCACTTTCCAAAATGAAAATGGCAAAAATTATCACTTCATTTTTGAAATTGTTTATTTGGATGTTTTGAGATGCTAAATTCCAAATATACTGAATGTAACCATAAATATTCGAGTTTTACTTCTTGGTTAAAGCTTTGTTAGATTTTTATTAAACCCACTGCCAAAATAAATTTAGAATTTCCCTCTGTGACATCAGCTAAAGGCTCTTCCATAGTGTCTGTGAATATGTTTTATGTTTCACTGATTTGATCTCATGGAGGTGGCATCACCATTGTGAAAATTAATTTTATAAGTGCTGGTTAAGGTAAACAACAGAAGAAAAATATTCGCCACTTAGACAAAAATGCTAATCCGTGCTTTGTGTGCTATATAAGATGGTGATAATAGGTAAGTCACTGAGTGCGACAGTACACTTTCATAAGGAATACGTTCACAGCAGGGATATAATGCCAAAGTGGGAAAATCATCATCTCTTTCTTGCTTTTGTTGGTTATTGCAACCCCCACCACACATTCTTCTAACTTGTCTCTTTCTTGCACTTTAGAACATGCTAACATTCTCCCTAATTATGTTGTTTCTGTACTCATTCCAAAAAGTAGGGATACTCACTCGTACTTGGCTTGAGTGATCACATGTTAATGCTGAGGTTGCAGCTCCAGCTGTATATTCCTCTGATCCTCTCGAACAAGATGACCTCATTCTTCCATTTGAATTGCTATTCTCAAGGGAATAGTGTTGTTGCCACAGATTCCCTTTGCCAAATTTATAATCACCATAGTCTCTCTCTAATTTGTGTGTTTTTTTATGTTTAATTATTTCTTCCTCAGTTGTTTTCAATAATTTAGCATTTTTTGAGACTGTCAGTTTAGTGCATAACTCTTACTGATTCCTTTATTTTATTGATAGAGTCTCTAACATCAGCGGTCAGTTTCTAACTTCTGATTGTGTCCCTCACAATGTGAATCTGATTGCACTGGACACACATGAGCACCAGCTAGTCATCTTTTTTAAAAACTCTCTTCGACTGAATCCTTCTCCAGTAACAGAGCTGAGGGGACTTTAAAAGCCGTTAATCCACACGGGATAATATTTAACTCTTTACTTATTTATTTTTTAAGCAATCAGATTTGAATAAATATTAGTCTCTTTTAGCAGTATCTTCTGCAAATTATCAACCAGTGTTTTAACATCAGCAGTCATTCAATTCAACAAAGTCCAATGTCTCCTCTTACTTTCAAGAAGAACTTTTCATCAGACTACATAACATCTGTAGTCCCTGCTGTTGTAACTGCATTTGCACTAACAGAAGGGATAAACTCATCCAGTGTTCTCTGTGTATTTGCATTTACATTTCCCCTTAAGAAGCTGAAGAAATTCACCTGAGTCCAAACTAGGCACCATATTTCAAAATAAAAACAATAACAATAAGTGAAATAATAAATAACAACCAAAAGAGTACACAAAAACTTTTATTAAAACAAACTCTCCTAGCTCATTGACATAATGTCTTCAAAGGGAGTATAAAAACACTGAGTAAATATTAATTTTAAATAATCACATCAGTCAACAACAACCATTCAAAACATGAAACAATTAATACAATTCAGTAAGAGAACATTCCTACTCTAACTCTTTGTTTAGACCAGACGTCTATTTTAAAGTCTCAAAGTTGAATACATGTATAACTTTCTTATACCCAAATAAATAATCAAGTAATTTCTCTGCATTCCATATTTAAACATTCTAATCTAGAACATACTTCTCAGCTGTCCAGATTTTTACAGAATATCCAGACTTTGCCTAATATTTTCAGTCTGATCCTTATAAAATGTTGGTTTTCTGACAAATTATTGGCAAATCATTGAGGACTGAAGACAGAAAATAATGACATACATTTGAATTTCAGACTTCATACTTTTCAAAAACTCATGCTAATTCAAAACCTGTAATCCTAAGTCTATAAGAACAATATTTAAAACTTGTCCCTATTTCTGGGCCATTGTCCTCCATTATTTATGGTTTGTCCAGATTTCTTGCTCTAAGAGGCTGAGAGCTATGTTCTAGAACTTTCACTAATGTAGTAAAAATGGCAATTATACTGTATTGGATAAGTAACACCCTTTTTTTAAAAAAACACCTTTATTGAATTATCACTTGTGAAATAGGCATAGTTACATTTATATAAAAGTAATCAAACCCTATTAACAAGTTCACATTTACAAATATTATACTTCATATATATTGCCATGTATCATATAACCTAAGCAACATTACGTAAATAATTCAATTCCTGACCCCCTATTTTAAACAAGAAACTTCTTTATTAAACCATCACTAATGACACAGGCAATCATACATTTATATAAATGAGAATAAACCACAATGACACAATCCTAGTTGCAAGTGTTTAGGATACTTTATGCTACTTTATGGATATAGTATTCTGTATAATTACTGTTATTTTCCTTAAAGGCCTGCCTCCAAAATCCCAGTCTCTTATTTCTTGGGTTACCCCCATTTCATCATCATCATCCCTTCCCATTTTGAATTATAGTTTTCTGCTTGTGCAATAAATAGAAGCTTTAACTGTATAGCTCTGAAATATGCCTTAAATTCGGGTAATACTGATCTACCCTGTTTTACTGGAAGAATCAGCTTATCCCACTTCACTCTTGCTATCTTCCCCTCCCAGGTAGTCTTTCAGCTCTTAATTGCTTTCCACAGCGTCTCCTCTGGTTGATACAAATATGCCTGACCTGTGTATAAAACTAAAGGGACTAAAAACATTGTAACTGCTTATACCTTACTATCCATATTCATATAACAAAGCTTCCATTTTCTCAGTTTTTGTATTATCTTTTTAGTCTCTTCCAACATATCCTTATCTGCCACACCAGAATTTTTTTTTAATCCATACTCCTAAATACTACATTTTATCATGTCCCCTATACATATGGATATTCATCATCTTCTTTTGGCTGTTCCCATTAGGAGTCGCCACAGCGGATCACCTGTTTCCATTTCTTCCTGTCCTCTGCATCTTGCTCTGTCACACCAACCACCTGCATGTCCTCTCTCACCACATCCATAAACCTTATCTTAGGCCTTCCTCTTTTCCGGTTACCTGGTAGCTTCATCCTTAGCATCTTTTTCCCAATATACTCAGCATCCCTCCTCAGCACATGTCCAAACCAACGTAATCTTGCCTCTCTTTCTTTGTCTCCAAACCTTCCAACCTGGGCTGACCCTCTAATATACTTATTCCTAATCCTGTCCACCCTCGTCACACCCAGTGCAAATCTTAACATCTTTAACTCTGCCACATCCAGCTCCAACTCCTGCCTTTTTATCAATGCCAGTGTCTCCAACCCATATAACACAGCTGGTCTCACTACCCTCTTGTAGACCTTCCCTTTCACTCTTACAGGTACTCGTCTGCCGCAAATCACTCCTGACACTCTTCTCCACCCACTCCATCCTGCCTGCACTCTCTTCTTCATCTCTCTTCCACACTCACCATTACTCTGAACTACTGACCCCAAGTATAAACTCATCCACCTTCGCCACCTCTACTCCTTGCATCCTCACCATTCCTCTGTCCTCCCTCTCATTCACACACATATATTCTGTCTTAGTCCTGCTGACCTTCATTCCTCTTCTCTCTAGAGCATATCTCCATCTCTCCAGGGTCTCCTCCACCTGTTCCCTACTCTCACTGTCTGATCTCGTCTGTTGACCTGTCCATCACCACTGCAAATAAGAAAGGGCTCAGAGCTGATCCTTGCTGTAACCCCACCTCCACCTTAAACACATCCATCACTCCCACCGCAGACCTCACCGCTGCCACACTAACCTCGTACATATCCTGTACCACTCTTACATACTTCTCTGACACTCCTGACTTCTTTATACAATACCACAACTCCTATCTAGGCACCCTGTCATATGCTTTCTCTAAGTCTACAAAAACACAATGCAACTCCTTCTGACATTCTCTGTACTTCTCCATCAACACTCTCAGAGCAAACATCACATCTGTAGTGCTCTTTCCCGGCATGAAACCATACTGCTGATCACTAATCATCACGTCCCTTCTTAACCTAGCTTCCACTACTCTTTCCCATAAATTCATGCTGTGACTGATCAGTTTAATCCCTCTGTAGTTACTACAGCTCTGCACATCACCCTTATTCTTAAAAATCGGTACCAAAACACTTTTTCACCATTCCTCAGACATCCTCTCACTTTCCAAGATTTCATTAAACAATCTGGTTAAAAACTCCACTACCATTTCACCTAAACACCTCCATGCTTCTACAGGTATGTCATCTGGGCCAACAGCCTTTCCATTCTTCATCCTCTTCATAGCTATCCTTACTTCCTCCTTGCTAATCCATTGCACTTCATGATTCACTATCCCTACATCATCCAACCTTCTCTCCCTCTCATTGTCTTCATTCATCAACCCTTCAAAGTACTCTTTCTATTTCCTCAACACACTCTCCTCACTTGTGAGTATGTTTCCCTCATTATCCTTTATCACCTTTACCTGCTGCACATTTTTCCTAGCTCGGTCCCTCTGTCTAGCCAATTGGTACCAGTCCTTTTCTCCCTCCTTAGTGTCCAACCTTTCATACAACTCTTCATATGCCTTATCCTTAGCCTTCGCCACCTCTCTCTTTGCCATGCACCTCATCTCCTTATACTCCATCACTCTGATAATCCCACTTCTTCTTTGCCAACCTCTTTCTCTGTATACTCTCCTGTACTTCTTCATTCCACCACCATGTCTCCTTGTCATCCTTCCTCTGTCCAGATGTCATACCAAGCACCTTTCTAGCCATCTCCCTTACTAGCTCTGCTGTAGTTACCCAGCTATTTGGTAACTCTTCATTGCCACCTGGTGCCTGTCTTAACTCATCCCTGAACTCCATCTTACAATTACCCTTTTTTCAATTTCCACCATTTGATCCTTGGTGCTGCCCTCACACTCCTCCTCCTCTTCTTGATCACCAACGTCATCCTACAAACCACCATCCTATGCTGCCTAACTACACTTTCCCCGGTCACCACTTTACAATCTCCAATGTCCTTCAAACTGGCCCTCCTACATAAGATATAATCCACCTGTGTGCATCTTCCTCCACTCTGGTATGTCACCCTATGCTCCTCCCTCTTGTTAAAATACGTATTCACCACAGCCATGTCCATCCTTTTTGCAAAATCCACTACCATCTGACCTTCTGCATTCCTTTGTTTAACACCATACCTACCCATCACTTTCTCATCCCCTCTGTTCCCTTCACCAACATGCCCATTGAAATCTGCTCCAATCACCACTCTCTCACCCTTGGGTACAGTCATCACCACTTCATCCAATTCACTCCAAAATTTTTCTTTCTCATCCATTGCACACCCAACTTGTGGAGCATATGCACTAACAACATTCATCATTACAACATCAATTTCCAGCTTCATAAACATCACTCTATCCAGCACTCTTTTCACCTCCAAAACTCTTTTAGCATACTGTTCCTTCAGAATAACTCCTACGCCATTTCTCCTCCCATCCACACCATGATAAAACAATTTGAACCCACCTCCGATAGACCTAGCCTTACTCCCCTTCCATCTGGTCTCTTGCACACACAATATGCCAACCTTCCTTCTGTCCATCATATCAGATAGCTCTCTCCCTATATCAGTCATACTGCCGACATTCAAAGTTCCGACACTCACTACCGCAGTCCTAGCCTTTCTCCTCTCTTCCTGCCTTCGGCCATGCCTTCCACCTCTTCTTCTCCTTCAGCCAACAGTAGCCCAATTTCCACCAGCACCCTGTTGGCTAACAGTACTGGTGGCGGTCGTTGTTCACCCCGGCCTCGACCGATCTGGTATGGAAATATTTACTGGTGTCCGCATGAAATTATTTGGAGAAGTTTTACGCCGGATGCCCTTCCTGATGCAACCCTCCCCATTTATCCAGGCTTGGGACCGTCACAAAGAAATGCACTGGCTTGTGCATCCCCAGTGGCTGGGTTCCCCCATACATATGGATATTGCTGAACCAATTTATGTGTGGGTCCATAATTTATCGCTATTGCCTTTGTTTTTAGCTTCATTAATTTTGTATCTCGAAAAGATCTGAAACTGTCTCAGACTGTTCTACAACACTGTGAAGTCTGTTTCTGGTTTTGTCAGGTATAAAATACTATCACCTGCAAATAGAGCCAGCTTTTCTTAACTATCATACCAATTATATCCTTGAATTTCTGAGTCCCTTATTTTCTTTGATAATGGTTCTAAATATAATGCAAATAACAAAGTAGAAAGAGGACCCCACCCACTTTAATTTTTGCCATTGATCTCTCATATATCCTCCTAATCAACCTTATAATTTTTTCAGGGATTGCAAATGTTTCCATTATACTACTCATAAAGTCCCAGCTTACTCTGTCAAATGCTTAAGAACCCACCAACAATGTTTTTTCTTACATACTGCTTCTCTGTGGATCATCTTTGTTCTGTTAATGTTGTGAAATGTTTGCCTCCCCTCCACAAAACCACATTGATCCATATCTACTAATTTTGGCATTACGTTTGCCATTCTTTTAGTCCTTATAGACATAAACACTTTATAATCATGGTTTAGTATTGAAATGGGCCTGTACAAAGCTGGAACTGATGTATTTTTACTCTCTTTAGGTATTACAGCTACCATTGCTTTCTTCCAGGATTTTTGTACTTCTTCTGCTCTTAAAATACTGTTTTTTAAACACCTTTATTGAATTATCATTTCTGACATAGGCACATTTGCTGCATTTATATAAAAGTAGTCAAACTGTATTAACAAGTTCACATTTACAAACATTATACTTCACAAGTATTGCTATATATCATATAACCTAAGCAACATTACATAAATTATTCAATTCCTACCCTCTTTTTTAAACAAGAAAATCTTTGTTAAACCATCCCTTACGCCATACACAATCATATATTTATATAAATGGAAACAAATCGCACCAACACAATCCTAGTTGCAAGCATTTTGTATCACAAAACATACTGACACACTTCCTCTTGCAAACATTATGCATCACTTATAATTTACCCAATCATTTTCAGTCAAACATTACATACCTCATTTAAGTCCTGCCTTCTTTTAAACCTCATTCCTCCCCTGTATGTATTGTTCCCACAATTCTCATTTTTTCCAATGTAGTTTGCTCCTACCCTTTTCTAAAGATCTCATTTCCAGTCATTTTATCTGTTACTATTTTCATTACTTCTTGTATGGTTGGTTTAGATTTTGATTTTCATCTTCTAGTAATTGCTTTTTTGGCAGCCACAATTACTAGACACAGCAAGGCCTTACCATGTCTAAGCAATTCAGATTCTGTGTCATAGCTCAGAAAAGTCATCTGAGTCATCACACCAGTCCACCCACTCAGCATCTCCTGCAGTGAATCCCACAGGGAATCCTTAAAGTCTGCCAACTCACCACACTCCCAGAAAATATGTTCACAATTACCTCTTTCTTCCCTGTCACACTTCCGTTTGTTGTCTACCCGAGGAAGCATTTTCTGCAGTCTGCTTGGGGTATAAAAATATCTGTGTAAACATTTCAAAGCAAAAATCCTAAATGTTTCAGATTTTATTGCATATTTGGAAGACATACATATATCCCCCATTGTTTCTTTGTAAATTGTTTATCCAATCTCTCTTCCCAATCCTTTCTAACCTCCTCTGATTGATTCTTATAGTTAGCAGGCAATATTTTATATGCTGTACTAATTATTCCATTTTTTAATGGCAGCTTCTGCTCTAGATTCTACTAGAAACTCTACCAATGCTGGTCTTTCTTTAAGACCCCTTCCTATTTCTGTTTGCCTACATTCTGATATCAATCCTTGATAGGGAAGGCAATCTCTAACCTGCAGTCCAAACAGATTCTTGGCATCTTCCCATTCTATCAACTTTCCCTCTCTAGTTATTTACTACCGATACCTTGGTTCCTTTGCCAGTTTTCTCCAATAAATTCCAGCCCCCTCTTGCCTATTGTCTATATCCCTAATTGCAGTCAAACCAATCAGCAGAATCTCCTTTCTCCATTCCTATGTTGGCCTGGATGTTTTTCGTGTTTCACTGTTGCAGTCATCACATTTGGGTTATCTGCTTGCAGTAACCCTCAGTCGGCCTGATTAACAAAGTATTGGGTCCTGCGGCGGTTGCTGTCCCTTCTTCCATGATGTCAGGGGTATAAAACATGCAGCCAATGCCATTGCATCAGTCTTTCTTGCTGTGCGGTGCCAGAAGCAGAAGCAGTTCGCAAGTGCCAGTCGGCCAACTCCTGAAATTTTCATTTTCGAGTTTCAGAACCGAAGTCTTCAACTAAAGATAAGTACCCTGTTGGGGAAACTTTTTCTTGCTCCTTACTGATGTCAGTAAAAGTTAATAATTGCATTTCTTGTGGAAAGCAAATACCTCACAAAGATTTTCATTCGTACTGTATTCCTTGCCTAGGCCCTGACCACGACGTACCTTGCTGTCGGTTTTGTGCTTTATTTAATCAACGCACTATCCGTTGTCGGTATATTTTCATCTCTAAATATTTTGGTTCCCAGTTCAATTATCCAGAAATGTCATCGGTAAGCCATCTGACTACCGGCATTCCAAAAAAATGCAAAGATAAAGACAGATACAGGCCGCCTAGGTCCAAAGCTACCAACGACGCTTCTCCTAAGCCAATCGCCAGTTCGCCGGTACTCAGTGAGGCGCTTTCTCAGCCCCTGATACCAGTTACTTCTGATTTGCAGGCCTCTACTGAGACCCATTTGGAGTCCAGTATGCTGCGAGATGCTTCAACTGTGGAACCTACGGATGTCTCTACCTTGGATGGGTCCGGAGCCGCTGTGCAGGCACCGGCTTCTGAGGGTGTATTCAGGCCTATGGACTTGCATATTAAACTGATGCCTTATTCTTCTTTAAGGCCTAAACCTCGAACCATGCCTAGAAAACCGATGCCCAGGCCACATGCTCAGGCCACTATGCCTAAAAAACAAATGATAAGAATGGCTGAATATCTTATAACTTTAATCAGGGGAAGCCAACAACCCTCTTCTAAGAGACCTATGACTGAATTTGTTTATGAATCTTCTGACCAGGTTTCTGATTTTTCTGATTCTTCTGATGATGTGGATTTACCCGTATCTACTTATGAGGATTCTGATGCAGAGGACTCTATTCCCTCTGCTTCCCCTCCAGAGGATTTTTCGTTTGGTGAAACCTTGCACACTCTAAGGGAGCATTTCCACTGGGAAAGCCAGGATTTTTCTGATTCAAAAAAGAGGCTTAGGGATTTCTTACTCCTGCCTCAGCATAGGCCTTTAGCTATACCTCCTGCACTAGACATTGTTGATGATGCCTTTTCAGAATCTAGTTTGGCCCCTGATTCTTTGCCTCCTGCTCCCAGAAAACCAGATAGATATTACCGGGTTCCTGATTCTCACAAGTTAGTTTTTAAAAATCCTATTGCAGATCCAGAGACTATTTCACAGGGACCCAAGGGCATTAAGGCTTCTACTGCCAAAAACCCTACCCCTTCTGATAGAGACTCCAGGGCGCTGGATAGATGGGGTAAGAAGGTTTACACTTCTGCAACCTTGGCCATTAGGGCCTTAAACTGTCAGTTTCATATGTTAAAGTATCAACAATATTATTGGATTGCTTAAACAGAAAATGATGTTGATTCCTGACTGTGCTGAAAGTAAGGAATTACAGGATTTAATGCATTCTGCTGAACAGGTTGGAAAACGTAGTTTGCAATGTGGGTTTGATTCATTAGAGGCCTCTTACAGGGCTGCTGTCACTGGGTCTGTACTCAGACGGCATGCTTGGCTTAAGGAGCAATCTTTGCCTGATCATGTTAAAGCTAACCTGTTGGATGCTCCCTTAAATCAGGACTGCCTGTTTGGCAACAAAGCTGAGGAAGTTCTTAAAAAGATGGAAGATAAAGCTAAATCTATGCAAACTGTTAAAGATTTCCTACAAGTTCAGCCTCCAAGATTTAGTAGGCATTGGCCCTCTAAGAATTGGTCCTTTCTGGCCCCTTCCAGGCCTTCTCAATCCAAACCCAGACACAGAAGAAACCCCAGGTTTCAGTCCCAGGGTACGCACAAGACTAAGCAGTGGGGGGGCTTCCACTTCCAAATCTGGGAGTAGTAAGACACCCCTCTATGGAAACTGTCTCAATGACTTGATTTTAAAACTTCCAAGCACTTCTCAACTGAATGCTCCTTTAGGGGGAAAGATTGGTCTGCAGGCCAACAACTGGGAACTCATTACCCAGGACAAATGGGTTTTTAATATAGTGTTCCAAGGATACAGATTTTACTTCCACACATTACCAACACCAAAAGGTTAGCCAGATCTACCCACAAATCAGTGAGCAGAGGCTCAAAAGCAAATACTCTCTCTTTTAAACATAAAGGCTATTCAAACTGTACCAGACGAGGAAAAAGGACAAGGTTTCTACTCAAGACTTTCCTGGTGCCCAGAAAAGGCAATTCATGGCATCCTATTCTGGCCCTGTCTACTATAAACAGCTTTTTGGTGATTCCAAAATTCAAGATGCTGACTCTTCAACAGTTGCTTCCTATACTAGGAAAAGATGCCTGGATGGTAACACTCGATTTAAAGGAAGCATACCTGCACATCCTAATCAGGGAATCTTGCAGAAGATACCTACGCTTCAAAGCAGGCTACAATCATTACCAGTTCTCTGCACTGCCCTTTGGCTTAACTACTGAGCCCAGGGTATTCACAAAGTGCCTAGCCCCAGTTATTGCATTTTGCAGGCAAAGAAATATTCAAACATACCCATACCTGGTTGATTGTTTAATTCAGGCAGAAAGCCAGGACATAATTTTGAATCATCTGGCCTTTGTACAAAGGGTGCTAACTTGTCTGGGGTACACCATAAATGAAAAGAAATCACACCTGGTACCCTGTCAACAAATTATATTCCTGGGGGCAAGCTTGAATACAACTTCCCAGATGGCTTTCCTCATGCCAGATAAACAAATTTGACAACCTACTTCAAACAAGTGGCCACAAAAACCCTACTATCTGCAAGGCAAATACTACAAGCCTTGGGGTTCATGGCCTCCTGCATTCTTCTAATTCCATATGCAAGACTGCATATGAGGAAACTACAATGGTATCTAAAAAGCCTATGGTGTCAACATTCTCAGGATCTAGAAGCAATGATTCCTATCATACCTTGCCTATGCCTAGAGTTTCTTTGGTGGGCAGAGGCCTGCCACCAAAACAAGGGACTACCATTCACACACCCCCGCAGCCCAAATCCTAACAACAGACACATCAGATTATGCATGGGGGGCTCACCTGGCAGGGAAGTGCATTCAGGGCAAATGGAACCCAAGTCAAATGCACCTGCATATCAATCAAAAAGAAATGTTAGCTGTACAGAATGCTCTGACAGACTTCAAAGATCACATTCTTCCAGGACAATTAATGGTAAAGAGGGACAACACCACTGTCATGTGGTACATAAACAAGCAGGGGGGGTACACATTCTTAGCCCCTCTGCAGGCTAGCCATGGCATTGTGGAAAACAGCCCTGAGCTACCAAGTGCATCTACAAGCTCAATTCCTGCCAGGAAAACTAAATACATTGGCAGAAGAACTAAGCAGAAACCTCATGGACCCACATGAGTGAAAACTGGAACCAAGGATTTTCAACATGTTGACAAGCAAATGGGGAAGCCTAGATATAGACCTGTTTGCCTCCCCCCAGAACTATCAATTGGACAAATTTTGCACAAGGACTCCCCACAAACAAGCTTGGAAAGTGGATGCACTGTCCTTCAGCTGGAAAATCCTATCAGTTTATGCCTTTCCTCCTCTGCCTCTGCTCTCCAAAGTACTACTAAAGAGCAAAAAAGACAAACCAAGGAAGATTTTAATTGCACCAGACTGGTCACGCCAACACTGGTACTCCCTCTTGTGCAGTGTGTCACTGTTGGCCCCATGGCACCTGCCTCAGACTCCTACCCTATTGTCTCAGCAGGAGAACCAGATTCTGCACTCTCAGCTTCAAACACTGAACCTGGCAGCCTGGCTAATTACCTAATCTCTCCTTTACTATCCCTCTAGGAGGCCTAGTACTAGAAAATCTTATGCTGAAAAATGGAAAAGATTCTGTGCCTGGAACAAATCTCAAGGGATGAGCACAGCAGTGCCCAATTTACCTCAGATTTTACAATACTTAACAGAGATGCTTCACAAGGGCCTGTCTTTCTCCTCCATCAAAATTCAGGCCTCAGCCATTTCAGCTCATTATAACACAGAACCTTCCCTCTTCTCTCCATCCACTGCTTAAGCAGTTTCTCAGAGGGGCCAAAAATCTACGACCACCCAGGAGAGCCCCAAGTCCAGCCTGGGACCTTAACTTTGTATTGGAAAAGCTCACCCTTCCTCCTTTCGAGCCAGCGGCCACTGCAAACTTAAAATTCCTTTCCCAGAAAACAGCTTCCCTTTTTAGCAATCACTTCAGCAAGAAGGGTATCTGAATTACAAGCCCTCATGGCAGTGGAGCCTTTCATTATCTTTCATGCGGACAGGGTGTCTCTCAGGACCAATCCCTCCTTCATGCCCAAGGTGGTATCCAGTGTGGCCCTTAATCAGTCCATTCATTTGCCAACCTTCTTTTCTAATCCACAGAACAAAGGGGAACAGATACTGCACTCCTTAGATGTGCACAGACAACTTAGAGTCTACTTGGACAGGACTAAACCTGAAAGGAAATCTGACCAACTGCTGGTGGCATTTGCTGCAGGGACAGAGGGGAAGGCTATTTCAAAGCAAAACATTTCCAAATGGATAGGCTATTGCATTAATTTCTGCTACAAATGCCATGGAAAACCAATCCCACAGGGGATCAGACCCCACTCAACCAGGGCTGCATCTACCTCTACAGCCTTTCTCAGAGGCGTCAGTACCAGGGACATCCTAGAAGCTGCTACCTGGAGTTCTGTACATACTCTCACCAAGCATTACCATCTGCCAATTTTCTCTAAATCCAGAGCTGGCTTTGCCACTGCAGTCTTGCAGGGCCTTATAGCTGGTCCTAATGCTATCTAAATTCCTCCTCCCATCCTTAGCTTTGGGAATCTACCCAAATGTGATGACTGCAACAGTGAAAAATGAAGAACATAGTACAGTTGTGTAAACTTACCATAAATATAGATGTTCAAGTGTATTCACTTTTGCAGTCCTGGTTACCCTCCCTCCAGCCCCCTTTCTTCTTTTGGCTATACCTCTACTCTCCTTTACTATGCTCAAAAGCTTTTTGGTGTATTTGCTTTTTTGTTGGAGGTATAACCTTGTATATTTATAGATTTAATTGCTTCCCATTAGGGGAGCACCTGACATCTGGGGCAAGAAAAACTGATGTAATGGCATTGGCTGCATGTTTTATATCCCTGCCGCCTGACTTCATGGAAGAAGGGACAGCAACCGATGCAGGACCCAAGACTTTGTTAATCAGGCCGACTGAGAGCTACTGCAAGCAGATAACCCAAATGTGATGACTGCAACAGTGAATACACTTGAGCATCTACATTTATGGTAAGTGTACACAACTGTACTTTCTTAGGATACTTTCTGTTGTGTCTTTTGGCTTTTCCCGGTTAGGGGTCGCCACAGCGGAACTCCGGTCCACTAATGATTGGCAGTAGATTTTTACGTGCTGAGTTGCCAGCCCTGATGCACAACCTTCAACGAAGGTACACCCATTCACGCATGTCTCCACACAGAAGACACTCTAGCTGAGAATCAAACAGGACAACGTCTTACTGTGAGGCGACAACACTACCGCAGCACCTTTTATAGATATACTATTCTGTATGATTATTGTTATTCTCCTTAAAGGCCTGCATCCAAAATCCAAGTCTCTCCTTGTTTCTTGAGTCCGCCCCCCATTTCATCATCATCCCTTTCCACTTTTAATTATAGTTTTCTGATTGTGCTATGTATAGGAGCCTTAACTACATAGCTCTGAAATACGCGTTCAAATTGGATAATCCCAATCTGCCCTGTTCTACTGGAAGAATCCTTTTATCCCACTTGACTCTTGCTGGCTTCCCCTCCCAGGTAGTCTTTCAGCTCTTAATTGCTATCCACAACTTCTCTTCTGGTTGATAAAAATGTGCCTGACCTGTGTATAAGACTAATGGAAGTAAATACATTTTAACTACTTGTATCTTACTATCCATAGCTAAAAAACAATGCTTCCATTTTCTCAGATTTCGTATTACCTTTTGTTTAGTCTCTTCCCACATATCCTTATCTGCCACACCAGAATCTTTTTTAATCCATACTCCTAAATACTTAATTTTATCGTATTCCGATAAATATGGATATTGCTGAACCAATTCATGTGTGGGTACATAATTTACTGCTATTGCCTGTGTTTTAGCTTCATTCATTTTGTATCCTAAAAGGACCTGAAACTGTCTCAAAGTGTTCCACAGCACTGTAATGTCTCTTTCTGGTTTTGTCAAGTGTAAAATAATATCATCTGCAAATAGAGCCAGCTTTTCTTGACTGACAAACAAGTTATATCATTTAATTTCTGAGTCCCTTATTTTCTTTGCCAGTGTCTTTAAATATAATTCAAATAACAAAGGGGAAAGAGGAAACCCCTGTCTTTTTCCTCTGCTCAAGCAGAAATTATCAGAGAAGACCTCACCCACTTTAATTTTCACCTCCGATCCCTCATATATCCTCCTAATCAACTTTATATTTTTTTCAGGGAATACAAATGCTTCCGTTGCACTGCTCATAAAGTCCCAGCTTACTCTGTCAAATGCTTTCTCTGCATCAAGACCCACCAACAACACTGGTATTTTCTTACATTCTGCTTCCTTCAGGACCATCAGTGTTGTGTTTATGTTGTCAAATGTTTCCCTCCCCTCTACAAAACCACATTGATTCATATCTGTCGGTTTTCGCATTACTTTGCCAGTCTTTTAGCCATTGTAGACATAAACATTGTATAATCATGCTTCAGTTATTGAAATGTGCCTGCATGAAGTTGGATCTGACGGATCTTCACCCTCTTTAGGTATTACAGCTACAACTGTTTTCTTCCAGGATGTCAGTACTTCTCCTGCTCTTAAAATACTGTTAAAAAAAACCTTCCAGATATTTATCATTTTTTTCCCTCCTTGCTTCCATACTTCCACAGGAATACCATCTATTTCCGAGGACTTTCCCGTGGATTGGTTATACATCACAATTTTTATCTCATCTCGTATCCTAACCATTAGAAATTGAGCCTCATCTACCTCTAACCTTGGCATATTTCATTCTTCCATAAACATTTCCATTACTATCTTTTCTTGACTTCCATATTTCTCTGCTTTATACAGACTTTAATAGAATTTCTGAAATATTTCTAATACCTCTACTGGATTTCTTGTTACCTTTCTTGTTATAGGCTCCCTAAACTAAGCTGGGAGACAGCTCTTTCTGCTTTCTGTTGCTTGAGTCGTTGTGCTAAAACTTTGTGTGGTGTAGTGTTATTATCAAAAAACAGTTGCTTAACAGCAATCTTTCTAAACTCATGTATAATATTGAGGTAATCAATTCTTTTCTGTTTAGCATTCTGCAGTTGATCTGTTTCTTGTTCTGTGAGATTCCTCCTATTCCAGCAATACGTGGCTCCTGAATAATGTCCACTTAAAACCTTTAAATTCCTCTCTTTTCAACAGATAGGTGGGAAAGGGCCAGTGTCTTGTTTTTGTTTCATTACCCTGTGTTTTGTTTTAGTTATTATTGACGCATGATCTGAAATAGTTATTGGGTACGTATCGAGACCTTCAGTAAAATGTAAAATGTAAATTCTGTCTAGCCTAGCCCAGTTTTATATCTTGAGCAATAATGTGTAAATTCAGTCCAAACTCCTATTACTGAATTCCCATCTTACATGCCAAATATTTTCATATATTTCTTCAAAAATCTACCCTCCTTTGTTATACTTTCCCTTCTGGGCCCACCAAACACATCTTCAGTGCCTCAAATCAAATTCCAGGCCCACCTATAAGTAATATTCCTTGCTGAAAACTGATTATTTCTCCTAGAATTTTCTTAAGCACCATTACTGCAATTTTAGGTGGAATATAAATATATCATAGTGAGCCAGTGTAATCCTCCTCCCTTGCCAGCAACCTCTAAGCAGTACAAATCTGCCATTATCTTTTTCCCCTCTTCTATCACCCTTGGAGCTCCGCTTGCATTTAATATAAGTACTCTTCTTTTCCTTTGTCTCAGATATTCCAATGAATAGCCATCCCGAAAAACCTTTCTGCATCAAATTCACATGTTCACTTCTTTCCAAGTGTGTCTCCTGTAACATAGCTGTTTGCACTTTACATTTGTTAATATAGCTCTCTATTCTTTTTTTTTTGTATTTGTCTGTGAGACCATTGACATTTGAGGACTTTACAAAAACATCATTGTATTGAAATGTTATTATTCCCACCTTTTATGTATAACACCTTTTTGTTAAATGTCTAGCACCAGTTTTTGTGTTACACGCATACACTGTTTGGCATGTTGAACTTTTCTACCCACCTTATAAAATTTTGTGATCTGATATTGTCAATTTTTCATCTCATCCCCACATATGGGTTTGGATCCGATCCTTCGGATTCGACTCTGCCGTTACTAAGCTCATGGCAATCAAAAAGCTCTTGGATACCTCCCCTTACCCACAATGCATCTCTCCCCATTACCTCAGATCTCATTTGCCACTTTGCGAAGACATGGTCTGATCAGCTAGCTCTTGCGTTATCAGGTCATATTATTAAAAGTTTTCTTCTATAGTCTAAATACAGTAATAATATATAGAAAAATAGTATTTTTCTATCTCTCCCTTTTCTTTAATAACCCTTCCTTGGCAGTAACTGGGTTTTATTAGGTTACTTTTGTTTTCTCTCTCTCACTCTCTTTCACTTTCCTGATAGTAACTGTCTTCTTATAGGTTACTCCCCTCCACTTTTACCTTTAGAGGTATTTCCTTAACTACTATTGTTAGTAGCTCTCCCCTTTTTTCTATTTTCATCTATACTTATGGAAAAAAAAACTTTCCTCCCTTTCTATGTTTTACCCTAAGTGTCCATGTGTCTGGGAGATTGGTTTCTCTGCCCATATTTCTTGCATTATGGTGGAGAAGTAAGAAAAAACTGCTGGATTTAAAAAATGCACAAAGTGCTGGCACAAGATCCCTTTTTTTTGACTCACACTCCCTGTGTGTCTGTTGTCTTGGGTCCCTTCACTTGCAAGAGGATTGTGTGATCTGCCATTCTATCAACCTTCGAGCTTTGTTTGAAAGAAAAAAATAATCTTATCTTAAGGGGAATGTTATCTTCTGCATTTGAGGAGTCTATTTCTGGCAATAAAGTAAAATCTAGCAATTACACAAAAACTAAATCAGCTCATTCGAGCCCTGCTTCACCATTTTCCTCAAAATCCACTGGCAGAGGAAAGAAGAGACCTTCTTCAGCACCGACAGAATCTTTGGAGCTGACAGCAAAAATGTCAAACTCTTCTGAGCCTGTGGAGTCTATGACTTGGTCAGAGCCTTCAGCGCATATCACTTGTGCATTGGATCTGGCTTCTTCAGCCCTGATTGTATCTAGTAAGGATAGATCGGCTCCATTGATGTCAGATCCGACAACAAGTCCCTTCAAGCCCATTTTGACACCACCAAGGATTCAGTACTCCCTGACCTTTGATCCACTTCCATCAAGGATACCATCTCCCTTCTTATCCAGACCAAGGTCCCCATCTGCTTCCTCAACCTGTTTGACCAGGAGGCTTACTGAAGAAAATGTGAAACAGATGGTGCAGAAAATGTGGGCACAGGGCATGACTAAGTCCCCCTTGGCCTTGACCTTGCAGTGCCAGGTCTGTCTAAACCATCCACCCCCCTTCCTCCTCCTCCTCCGATTTCAGGGCAGGCTTTGGAGTCGACGAATCCAATACACCTGGTGCCCTTCATCTTTGATCCAAAGATGTCCTCTTTCTTGGATCAGATCTGTGCTAAGAGCTCTTTAGCCTTTTTGGAACTGGAGAGTTCCTGGAGCCATAGTGAGCCTCATGAACCTCAAGTGCTCTTGTCTCCCAAGTCTTCAGAGTAGTCGATGTGCCTCAGGGCTTCCGTGAAGGTGAGCTTGGCTCCAGCTTCAACCCCTGGTGAACTGTCTTCTGGACTGCAAGGCAAAGGTCCTGAAAGCATGGCTTGTTGGAGCTGGAGTCCTTATCCATTCAGGAGCTGTCAGCTTTTGGGGCTTTGGAGAGGACTATAGCTGCCAATACATCAAGAAAATCACCTACCCACTCAGATCTGCATTTCTGTCAAGATACTATGCATTCCTCTTCTCACCAGGATGTTCCACAGGGACAGCGGGACCTCAGGTGCCAGGATACCCATCTGGGAACCCCTGCCTCTTCCGATACCTCCCCAGAGTACCCAACTGAGGAGGTTCCTATGAAGAGACTTTGCAAGAGGAAGCATTTGGACTCCATGGAGGAGTCAGCCATGGAAGACACACTGACCTTGACGAGGGCGAAGGATCCCCATGGTCACCCCCTGAGAATGTTTCCTTTTGGGCAATTCTGGATATTCTGAAACAGGGGGGTGGCTGGCAATCCATTAATCCTTCACCTGCGGAGTAGGTGTACCTGGCGGCCTATGGTTCCCAGCCATCTTCCTCCTGGGTGTCTCTGCCCACCGATGAGCTCATAGGTTTGATCTCTCAGCGAGTGTGGGAAACCCCAGATTCCATCAAGCTTCCCCAGAAACCAAATAAAATAATCACCACTCCATCTGACAAGGCCTTCTGGATGAAAGGGGTTGCAGAAGATGCCATGGTCATGGCAGCAGCAACCAAAAAGGAACTTTTCGAGGAGAGTTCAACTATCCATCCTCCTAATAAGGATTCCAGGATGATGGATAGATGTGGGAAGTGAGTGTTCTTTTCCATGACGTTTGCCTTACAGTCGCTGAATTATCTTTTGCATTTCACCAGATTACAAAAGGAATCTGATCAAGGAGCTCTCAGATACCCTTGAAGGAGTAGTAGCTGAGGAAGCAAAAGAGAAAGTAGCTTCCCAGTTAGCCAACCTACATTTTGTAGCAAACTCTTCCATGAGGCTCATCGAGCATGCAGCTGAAGGAATGAGTAGAGCAGCAGGTTCTTGCATCTTTCTGAGGAGGTATACCTGGATGCATCTATGTGATTTTGCCGAGCATTTTAAGTGTTCATTTGTCAAGGCCCTGTTTGACAGCACATCCCTTTTTGGTCCCAAAGTCAAAGATACATTATCCAGGTGTGAGAAAGAAGGTAAGACCCTTTCTGCCATGGGCATACTTTCTTCTGCTCCTCAGAAACCCTACCCTAAAGGTCAGAGAGGTGGAGGGAAAATGTGGTTCAAAAAGTCTCAAAGCTCCTACCAGGACACATGCGGAGAATTTTCCCCCAGAGGCAGAGGGGGGAGCCATAATGGAAGATGCCGCCCTTGTGACAGTGGAGGCCTGCAGAACCAAGTGTCCTGAGAGTCCTTGTTTGGGAAACCCTTTCTACACTCTGAAAGGAGGCCTAATTCTCCACCTCTGGTATACAAGGTGATCTGATCTCGGATCCCGGCTTGATGGGACTGCTGCATATCCACAAGTCAAGCTCCATTTGAGTAACCCACTTATGTGGCCTCAACCTGCTCTGTGACATCAATAGGACTTGCTGGTGGGGCAGATTTGTGTCCCAGAGACTCCTCCATCTATGGAATAGACTCCCTCTCCACATGAAGCAGAGTACCTCTTAACCCCTTTTTAAGTGCAATCTGGATAACTGGATGGGAAATAGAAAATACATCCCTGGGATTCCACCCCGTGTCCCTGCTGGACAGGGGCATCAGGTGTTGATTTGTCTATGCATGGGCTAAACTCTTGGCTAGGCTTGTATGGACCTCGGGGCCGATAGCCAATTACTTCCTATGATAAGGAACCTGGTCCATAGATGAGGCCAAACTCCAGATAAACATTTTGGAGATGAGGGCAGCACTTCTAGCATTGCAAGCATTTCAAACTACTCTTCCTCTGGGAACTGTAGTGATCCAGTCAGACAACATGTCAGTGGTCTGGTACTTAAGCAAGCAGGAGCCAGATCATATCCACAGTGTTGAAAAGCACTCAGAGTGTGGCAATGGGTGATTTCATCCAACTGCTTTCTTATAGCAATGCACATTCCAGGAAGGTCCACTGTCATAGTGGACAAGTTGAACAGAGCCATTCTCATGCCTCACGAGTGACCCCTCAATCAGAATGTAGTGGAGAATATTTTCTGCACATGGGGCAAGCCTTGCTGTGTTGTCTTTGCATCAACTCCCTAAACAAATTCAGCAGATACTTCACTCTAATTCCCCCACAGGGACAGTCCCCAATGGATGCTGTAATACACAACTTGCCTCCCAGTCTGTTGTAATATTTCCCCCCATTCCCTTGAGTCTCAAATTCCTTCAGAAAGCCAACACGTTGAAGAGAGCAGTAATCCTCATTGCCCTGTTTTGGCCTTGACAAATCTGGTTTCCCTTCCTCTGGCCTCATCAACAGAAAGAACCCTGGATTCTGTAACCTTTTCCAGCTCTACTGTCACACCCAGCAGGAATGCTTCATCCCAAATTTCACAATCTCAAGCTGACGACTTGGTTCCTACAGTTCCATTGATTGCAAGACAACCTATGCTCTCCTCACCAGTCCATCATATTTTGATGTCCTCCAATAAATCATTCACTAAAAACTCTATAGTTGCAAATGGAAGAGGTTTGTAATTTGGGCTTAACATAATGTGGATCCTCTCATGGCCCCTATTCACTCTATTCTATAATTCTTAGCCCATCTTTTCAATAATGGAGCTACTGTTTCTACTATTAAGGTACAGTTAGTAGCCATTTCAAATTTTCACATTGTGATAGACAACTTTTCTCTCATTTCCCACAAACTTTGCAAAGCTTTTTTAAAAGGTACTATGTCATTAAGGCCTCCCCATAAGGTTCCTTGTCCCACTTGGGACCTTAATTTGGTACTACATCTCATTGTTCTAGGTACTACCTTTTGAACCTGCAGCTGTTTGTGATATTAAGTTCCTGTCCTGGAAAACTATTTTCTTAGTGGCTATCACTTCCGCGAGAAGGAAATTCAGGAACTATCTTCCCAGCCTCCGTATTTGGTTTGTCATAAGAACAGAGTCTCTTTGCATACCAACCCCTTTTTTCTGCCCAGTTTGCCTGTTTTCTTCCCTAACTTCAGTAATAAGGGTAAATATGTCCTGCACTTAGTGGATGATGTTCATAAAGTTACATTTCTATTTACATAGAACTAAAGAGTTTCAGAAAGCAACTCAATTATTTATTGCCCTTGCAGGCCCTGGAAAAGGACTACCAGTTTCCAAAGTTACCTTGTCAAAATAGATTTCTCATTGCATTTCCTTAATTTACTCCTCAAAATGCATGAAACCTTTCAAATCCATTCAAGCTCACTCTACCAAGGCAATGGCCACATCTGCAGTCTTCCAGACAAATGCTTCTATGGATGATATTTGTGCAGCAGCCACATGGGCAAACCATCATACCTTTATCACTCATTACTAGTTAGATTTGGGCTCCAGGGTAAGAGCCTCTTTTGGTTCGATGGTTCTGAGGAACATTCTCCCGTGAGTTCAAGTGGATCAGTCCCATATTTAAGGATGAGATGAAAAATTGACAATATCAGATAAAAAAGTTATGTATTCACCATAACATTCCATCTGTATTGTCAATTTTTCATCTCTCCTCACATCCCCTCCCTCCAACCCCCTTCATTGGGGTTCCTGATTGAATGGGAAGAGAATTTCAGATCTCAGCTTGTTTTTTCCTATACTCTGTAAGCAGTCTCCTTAAAAATCCGTTTGGCATTAAAACTAAATCCATTATTCTATGGTAATAATTCTAGCAAACAAGATCTGAGGTAATGGGGAGAGGTATCCAAGAGCTTTTTGGTTGCCATGAGCTTAGTAACTGCTGATTCAGATCCGATGGATCGGATCCAGACCCATATGTGAGGAGAGATGAAAAATCGACAATACTGATGAAATGTTATGATGAGTACATAACTTCTTTTTTATAGAAAGCCCTCAAACAAAAAAACAAACAACCCCCCAATACCATACATCCCAAAAATAGTATTATTAAGACATATTTTTTCTTTACTTACAGTTACCTTTCTCCCTTCTCTTCCCTGCCTCAAAACATTATTTCTAGATTTCCTTTTTCTGTCATATTTTAGCAATATAATTATTACATTGTAATACCACATTAAATTACTGGTTTTATTACTGTTCATCTCCCTCTTCCAAATCCTGTCTCTGCTTAATTTCCAATATACATTTGATTCTTCTAGTCAACTCTTGTGATTCCTTCCTTCTCTCCAACATTTTTCTTTGAAACATTGGAAAAGATTTCACAGGTACAGTCTCTCTGTGGTCTTTATTACCAGAAGAACAAGAAGCAGAAACTCCTTCTGTTTCACAGCTCACTTTTTGTTGGACAAACTTTTGTATTTCCTCCTTAGCATGTACTTCATCAAAAAATTACTTTTGCCCCTCCAGGGAAGAATACCTGGAAGACAGGTGGGTACATCAGTTTGAATCTCACACCTGCGTCTCGACATTCCCTGAATAGTGGAATAAATTTACTCCTCTTTGCCTGGTGTACAGTGAGTAATCATTCTCCACAAACACTCTGCTGTCTCCCACTTTCAGTACTTTGTCCTTCTTCTCAACTCCTTCTGCTGATAGGATTACTTCTTTACTATTAAAGGTCTAGGTTGCTTTCTCATAGCCAGGTTTGGAACATACACACAATGTGTCCTTTCAGTTAACAACTCCTGCTGTGGAATTCCAGTCCAGTTGCTTATCTGTGCTTTCATAAAATTAATGCAGTCTCTTCCTTCCAACTTCTCTGGTATAGCTGGAAATCTCAGGTTTATCTTACGTGCTCGGTCCTCTAATTCCATTATTTTTGGAAACATCTGTTCCTGAGCAGTCTCATATTCAGCCAGCCTTTTCTTCATTTCAACCTCTGATTTTTGCATCTTTATCACATCTTCTTAATATCTGTTTAAAGCTTCTTCCATTTTCCAGCCTTTTGTTGTTTGTGTTGATATACTCCAACAGTGTTTCATTGATTTTAACCAGGTCTGTGTGCCGTTGGCTTATATCTTCCTGTAGGTTACTGGAAGTCATGTCTGGAGGTTGCATTGCTTTTTGCTGAACAGCTGTAGAACTTTCCCCTGTCGGTGTTTCTTCCTCACTTTTTGTAGCTGTTTTTTTCCAGGTCGTCTGTATTTCGTTTTTCCTGCATCCAGGCAGTAAAGTTACTAGCCAGTTATTGAAATTTACCCATAAACACAAAAGTCTACTGGCCTTCTCTGCTGAGTTTATGTTTATGTTAATCCTATGCAGTGGTGAAACAAACCTACAAATGTCAGGGTGCTGCATGTTTCTGTGTGCCTGCAGTGAATTTGTGACAGCTGCATGTCACTGTAAATGAGTTTCTCTTTAGCCAAATATCCCCAACCATATGAACCACAGAGAAATGTCTCACAGCCTAAAGCCCTAATTTACTTGACCTGCTTATTTTTGCTTCCCAAATCACTAAGCAGTCCATTAAGTATGCTTATGATACAGTTCATGGTGTTCCAGGGCTACTGCTACCGGAACAGTTATGCACAGAAATGCTTGGATGAGACTGCAGAATTTCTCTGAGGTTGTGAAGGCTCAGCTATTAAATGTCCCACTTGATACAAGATCTTCTACATGAAAATTCTTCATCTGAGGTCTTTAACAAGCTGGACGATAAGGGAAAGTGGATGCAGGGAGTCAAGCAACTGTTTTTGCTGCCTATTCCCAATTACCAAAGAAATTAGCCTTCTAACCTTGAACATTTTTTTCTTTTAAAGCTATTTCCATCTATACAGCAGACATCTTCTATGCAACAGTAAAATTAAAATGGCAGGGTGGCACAAAAAATAAGAGCAATATTAAGAACACTTCTTTCGAAAGAAAAATGACTATCACTGCCTTTTAACCCCCCCCCCCCCAAAGACTATCTTTCTGGATGCCGTCATCTCAGGAAACAGATGCTTGATTTCTAAAAAATAATTCAGCGTGGTTAGAAACTTCATTGTTGGGCATCCTATCCTATTCAAGCTGTGGTCCTTAATCTTCCATGTAACCATATTCATCTTTTCTCTCACATTCTTTCAGATCTGTTGTCTCAGGGAGTGATACAGCCAGTTCCTAATTCCCAACAAGAAATTGGAGGTGGCCAAAACCTGTGAGTAAAGCCCTCATCCAAGGATATAAAGCAACATAGGGGTAATTTGCCACACTAAATCCTAGTGTCCAGATCGTGAAACTAGGAGAAAGAGCCAAAGCATGAGTTCAAAAAGCCAACATCCATTTTGGCTCAATTATTCAACTTGAAACAAGTACCCCTGTGTAGAGATACCTTGAGCAAATCATGTTTCAAAATATTTGATTTGCTAAAAAATACAGCAAAGGCAACGGAAAAATGGTAGGAGCAAAATCAGCATATGCATGCACTCAAATAATTAGATGGAATGTGCTCCTTAAATCATAATTCAGATGTAAGCAAAATAAACAACCAAAACCTTAATTCTAAGTTCAGGTATGAGCAAAATAAACAAGCAACATGCAGTTGGTCACACGTCAGGCACTTCGAAGTCAGGTGTTCAGATGGCATCAGGAAGACACTCTCAATCCAATAAAACTTGGCAGATATATTTCAGTTCAAGAAGACTTTATTGATAGCATCCAAGCACTGCATAGTGGTTCTGAAATAGCAGTGTTGAAAAAGGGTTTTTTATTGTGAAGTGTATGGGAGTGTCAATGGCAGGTAACCAATCAAGGTGTGTGGGTTTGTAGATCGTTGGAGCCTTTATTTTAATCAAATGTGACATTAAGATGGTACCTAACACTTTATTTTTGATTTGTTGTGTAACACTAACAGTTAAGCCAATCAAATCAACAGGAAAGAACTCTTTGTTTAAATATTAACTAAACATAAATAGTAACAGTTACAGTTAAGCCAGTCAAATCTACAGGGAACAACTCTTCATTTAAATATTGTGTAAGCCTGTAAATGATGTTCTGCACCAAATATTTGTGGTGCTTTCTGTATTCTTCATCAGAGATGTTAAAAAATGCTAGTAAAAAATTAGAAACGTAAAAATAGTAAAAAGAATGTTAAGAAACCATATAAGAACTAAACTAAAACAGTTCCATTGAAAAACAAGTGGATGTAAACAGATGATAAGCCTCAGAATAGTTATGTGAAGCAATGTCCAACTGTAAGAAGAGAGATGTTCAACTGGATGAAAAGTAAAACTTTCATTAGCCCTTATTAGGAGGAATACACAACAAGCAACTGGAAAAAACCTGACCAGTCAGTGATGTGAGAGTAAATTTCTTGCCACATGTAACCAACACAAAAAAACTGGGTGGCAAACCCCTCTGCACCCCCCACACCCCCTGCTAATTATGTATACTAACTCTGAGATCACACAGTCCCCAGGGAAAGGGCATATTCCCTCAGCCAGAGATTGTCAGACTACCACAACTTTCAACCTTCATGTGCCAACCTTTTGCAGTTGATGCTGCCAACATTGCGGTGTGCCGATCTAGTAAGGTAGAACCATAGATACATACATACATATATATATATATATATATATATATATATATATATATATATATATATATACATACATACTTTGAGAAAAAGATTGCCAAGGATACCAAAGACAATCACAAAGCCTTCTTCAATTATGTCAGAACCTTGGGAGGAAATTCTCAGATATGCTCTGAGCTAGTACACAATGACAAAAAATTCACTGACCCTACTGACATTGCCAACATTCTGGCAGATAGGTTCAGTGCAAATTTCTCCCCTCCCTCACCCCCTAAAGATGAAGTAATTATCCCTGCTGAATGTAACCTACCTGTCATCACAGACACACAGGTGAAATCAGCACTCAACAAGGCAAAAAACACAGCATCTATGGGACCCGATGGTATCCCCGGTTGCGTGTTACGTGAACTTCAAGATGAACTAAACCCGCCCCTAAGAACCCTTTTCAATCTTAGCCTCACTACAGGATATGTACCTGAACACTGGCGCACAGCAACAGTGGTCCCACTCCACAAAGGGGGAAATTCTACTGACCCAGGTAACTACCGCCCCATAAGTTTGACCAGCCTGGTCTGTAAGGCTATGGAAAGAATCATCATGGAACTCATAAATGGCGACATTGGGGATCTGCAGACCCTTGATCCCACACAGTTCGGTTTTGTAAAGGGCAGATCCTGCCTCTTAAACCTGGTTGACTTCTTTGAGACAGTCACTAGTGCCATCGATGAGGGCAAGGCTGTCCACACTGCCTATTTAGACTTGGCTAAGGCCTTTGACACGATACCACACTCTGGCATCATTGACAAGCTCAACAGCCTAAATGTAAATCCATATGTCACAAGATGGGTAGCAAACTGGCTAAAAAACAGAACCCATAAGGTTAAAATTGCTGGAGCCATGTCAGACTCAAAACCAGTCACAAGTGGTGTCCCACAGGGCTCAGTCTTGGGTCCACTCCTATTCGGCATTTACTTCTCAGATGTGAAAGCAAATATGGAAGGATTATGGCTGACAAAGTTTGCAGATGACTGCAAACTGGGGGCCATAGTTGATTCACCTGCCGACACACACATCCTACAGAAAGGTCTCACTGAAACGGACAACTGGTGCCGGAATCATGGCCTCAAACTTAACGCCAAAAATGTATAGTCATCCCCTTTGGGAAAAACAAAGTACCCACAAATTATCACGTAGACAATAACCCACTGAATACGGAAGAAGTAATCAGAGACCTGGGGACTCAAGTCGATAGTGACCTCTCCTTTGACAACCATGTTGCCAAAGTGGTCAGAAAGACATTCTACCTTGCCCATCTCATCATGACGGGATTCTCATCCAGATCAAAGGAGGTCATTGTACCTCTATATTCCTCCCTTGTCAGGCCCATGATTGAATATAATGCTCCATTTGGGATGTATCTCACCCGGCACATGCAACAACTGGAAAGACCACAGAAGTACCTCACCAAGAGGATCACAGGTCTCAAACATGTGTCATATCCAGCTAGATTAAAGAAACTCCAGCTCTATTCAGTAGCATACCGCCTGCTCAGAGGTGATTTGTGCCTAACATACAGGGCCATGTCCAACCAGGAATTGATGGACATGCTCCATCTCAAAAAATCCAAATCCACCAGAACCACACGAGCTAAAGATTTCAACCTCTGCACAAATATGAATAGGACATGCTGGAGGGATAGATTCATAACACAGAGGTTACCCATACTCTGGAACAAAATCCCAGTTCATGTGAGACAGAGCCCTTCATTGGCACTGTTCAAGAAAAATCTCGATGCATGGATGGGAGATCGCAAGTTTACCCCGGGAGTCACCTCAGTGTCACTACTAGACAGAGGTATAGTTTACTAAATAATGGGGTCGCACATGTGTCACTACTAGAGAGGCGCAACTATATAGTATGGGGTGGCGTAAAGCCACATCACTGTTGGCTAGGCTTATAAATGCCCCCGGGCAGATAGCCTAGTACACTACTATGAAACTAAACTATGAAACTATATATATATATATATATATATATATATATATATATACATACATATATATATGTGTGTGTGTATTTTAATTTTATTATTTATTTATTTATTATACATAGAGAGAGATACATAGATATAGATGCACAGATAGAGAGATATGGGCAAATAGATATAGATATAAATATAGATTATATACAGTTAGATAGATAGGCAGGTATTCAGTCAGACATTTTATTGGCTTGTTGAATATTGACCAGCCATGTTACAGTTCACAAAGGCACAAGCTGCCTAAACTCTGACAGTGCTGACTGTAAGGTGTCTGTAATCAGCTGTAAGAAATCATAGTACAGTGGGGATTGGGGATATGCCCTTTTCCCACTGTTGTGTGATCTTGGAGTTGGTTTATATAAAGCTGTGATGGGTGTGGTGGTTGTAGGGGTGGTTTGATCCTGCAAAAGTAAATGTTTTTGCTGCAAGTGGGTTTTTGACTTGTGTGGTTTTTGGTGTTACTGTTTTTATGTGTGTGTGTGTGTGTGTGTGTGTGTGTGTGTGTGTGTGTGTGTGTGTGTGTGTGTGTGTGTGTGTTTTTCAGTTTTAGTATGGAGAATGTGTGATTGAGTGCCTTTCAACTGAGTGTGCTTAGTCTTGGGCATGTGTGGTAGTTTGAGAGGAGATGAATAGTTAGTTGATTTTATTCCATCACTGTATGCAGAATGTGTGTTTATATAATTCAATATATAGTCATATATCAGTGTCAACCCCCTTTCTCATTTAGTATATGGGGTCAGGGTGTCATCACCAGTGACCATCTTCCACCATATTCTAGAACCTATGTTCACCCTGCCTGGTGGCTAACCCTGCTGCAGTCATTCTTTCTGTACCACACAGACACACATGCCCACGTGAGCACACATGAATACTATGGCCAATTCTGAGTGTCTAGTTCACCTAGTGCATGTCCTTGGAATGTGAGAAGAAACCAGTACACTTGCAGAAAACCCACGCTAACACAGAGAGGCCATGTCTGTGTGTGTGTGTGCGCACATACGTGAGTGTGTGTATAAATAGATATATCAATAACAGAAAACACCAACACCTGCAGGTAAAGCAAGGCATCCAGTCCACACCTTTGTATGCAGAATGTGTGTTTATATAATTCAATATATAGTCATATATTGGTGTCAGACCCCTTTCTCGTTTAGTATATGGGGTCAGGGTGTCATCACCAGTGACCATCTTCCACCATATTCTAGAACCTATGTTCACCCTGCCTGGTGGCTAACTCTGCTGCAGTCATTCTTTCTGTACCACACAGACACACATGACCACGTGAGCACACATGACTACTATGGCCAATTCTGAGTGTCTAGTTCACCTAGTGCATGTCCTTGGAATGTGAGAAGAAACCAGTACACTCGCAGAAAACCCACGCTAACACAGAGAGGCCATGTGTGTGTGTGTGTGTGTGTGTGTGTGTGTGTGTGTGTGTGTGTGTGTGTGTGCATACGTGAGTGTGTGTATAAATAGATATATCAATAACAGAAAACACCAACACCTGCAAATAAAGCAAGGCATCCAGTCCACACCTTTGTATGCAGAATGTGTGTTTATATAATTCAATATGTAGTCATATATTGGTGTCAACCCCCTTTCTCGTTTAGTATATGGGGTCAGGGTGTCGTCACCAGTGACCATCTTCCACCATATTTTAGAACCTATGTCATTCTTTCTGTACCACACAGACACACATGCCCACGTGAGCACACATGACTACTATGACCAATTTAATACCACATAGTTTTTTTTATATTTGCACATGTATGTGGTTACATTTTAGTTGGTCACATTTACTTTTGTCATGGCTAGATTTTGATTCACTAGTCATGAGTGGTATAGTTGATCAAATTGTACAGTACTTTTTTGTTATCGGGGCAACACTGTAAATGCAGTAGCTGGTGGTTGAAATCATTACATGGCTGCTTATTTTGTGTATTATGGTAGTGTAATGTAAGGTAAGTCATAGATGCGGGATGCAGGGAGTAGAGGTGGTGAAGGTGGATGAGTTTAAATACTTGGGATCAACAGTTCAGAGTAATGGTGAGTGTGGAAGAGAGGTGAAGAAGAGAGTACAGGCAGGATGGAGTGGATGAAGAAGAGTGTCAGGAGTGATTTGTGACAGACGAGTACCAGCAAGAGTGAAGGGGAAGGTCTACAAGAGGGTAGTGAGACCAGCTATGTTATATGGGTTGGAGACAGTGGCATTGACAAAAAGGCAGGAATCAGAGCTTGACGTGGCAGAGTTGAAGATGTTAAGATTTGCACTGGGTGTGACGAGGGTGGACAGGATTAGGAATAAGTATATTAGAGGGTCAGCCCAGGTTGGAAGGTTTGGAGACAAAGCCAGAGAGGCAAGATTACATTGGTTTGGACATGTGCTGAGGAGAGATGCTGGGTATATTGGGAAAAAGTTGCTAAGGATGAAGCTGCCAAGTAACAGGAAAAGAGGAAGGCCTAAGATAAGGTTTATGGGTGTGGTGGGAGAGGACATGCAGATGGCTGGTGTGAAAGAGCAAGATGTAGAGGCCAGTAAGAAATGGAAACAGGTGATCCGCTGTGGTGACCCCTAACGGGAGCAGCTGAAAGAAGAAGAAGAATGTAAGGTAAGTCATACCCGGAGATAAATTGGAAAGAAATCTGTTTTTTTTAGTTTTAATAAAACAAACAAACTGCTGCACATTAATGATGCTTTCATACGCACTTCAAAAAACACCACTTCAGGGCCAACAGGCAGCTCTGCGAGGATTCCGAATGCCAGCTACAGCTTTTAAAGTCTCTGTTACCTATTTTTAAAGGCTGACATTACAGAGAGGTGAAGGGGTGATAGTCCCTATTACAAATTGTATTTAAAAAAAAAAACAGAAAAGTGAAGCAGCTCCTGTCAATCCCCCGCCAACAGTAACTGTTGCCAGCAAACCACATCTTTCATGTCTAAAAATGGTCCTGAAAGACTTGAATTGCAGCTGGCACTCAGAATCCTAATGCATGTACATAATTTTAAATCTTACATTAGGGAGAGATTAGGTAGTGGTAGTCCGTGTTAGAATTGTAATCGACAAAAACAAAAAAAACGAAAGAAGAGTGATGTAGCTCCTATTAATTCTCCCTATAGTAACTGTTGCCAGCAAATCATAGCTTCCATCAATAAATAGGTAGGAATCTGAGCATCTGAAGAAACAGGGTATGTGATTACATTTTCAGTGATAATACTTTACTAAGGAGATGTGACATCTGAAGGCTAGACAGAAGTGGTTGTCAAAAGACACAAGAGACATAGGCAAGCTAACAGCCGTGCGAGGACTCCGAGTGGAACTACCACATTTAAACTGTTGCCCCGATAACGGAAAAGTACCAGTTGTACTATATCCAAATTACATCTCTTTGACTATAGCATAAATCCTTATTGTTTCCCTTTCTTTGCAATTGTATGAATGCTGAGTTAGTATGTATAAGTTACAGATGTGTGCGGGCAGAAATCCACTTAAAATAGGGTACATGTCATTCATCAACAGCACTTTTATCGACTGCTGAATGATTAAATAAAGCTAAAAAAATCTGCTGATCCATGGAGGTAATTTTTTTTTTTTTGGCAGGGGAGAAAGCCCCCTAGAACCCCCCTCATTCCCCAAACTTAAATATACCTACTCTGAAGCTGCAGGTTAGTGGAAAAAAAAAAGAAAACTCCACTGTCGGATTCATATCCATTGCTGTAGTCTTTCTGAATCAATACAGCTAACAGAACACATCCCTGCATTACATCACTGTGTTCTCTAGTATGGTTACCAATCTGTTGTTTACTTGGTCTTTGCTTTTATGTATGGAAAGGAATCCATGGATCTTTGAGATTTGTTGATTAACAAAAAGAAAGAGACATAGTGGAAGGAAGGAGAGCAGAAGAGTTACAAAACTAGAAGTAGGAAAATTATTCAGAGCATTTCATAGAGTATGAGCACTTTTCCATTAATTTAAAAATTAAACTATAGAGAATTAGTAGTTCTTGCAGATTTATAGCATCACATTATAACCTGCTGTTTACATTTATTTTGCTTTTTTTCCGCCATATTTCAGGAAAACACACTGAGTTTTGAGGAAGCAGTTGACTTGTGCAAACTATACTGCCTGCATATCGCTCTCCTACTTCATTTACCATTATCAAAACGAGCACGGAATCTTTCTGAAAACGGAAAATGGGAGGATGGTGTTTCCAAATTACTTGAAATGGTAAGACTAGGTTGGTTATACATACTTTACAATTCATGTTGGTAAGCATTTTGAAAAAGTTTTACTCAGTCTCCTTGAAGCCATGTCCAACTGGAACCTTAGCTACCAGAAAGCTAGGAAATTGTTTCTAATCAGGATTTTATGCTATTTCTGGGAGTCCTAATCTTCTGATTGTGAAAATGAAGAGTTAGCGGCTCCTAGAAACAGTTCTATAGGTCTATGCAATCGATTATGATAATTGTTCCTGTTTTGTAGCAGTACTCATATTAGACCTTTATGACCATCTAGTTTTTCCTGCCAGCAATGAGTTCATGAATTGCTTTGGTCATGATTATGAAGTGCATTTTATAGCAAGTTTGGTGTTTGATCATTTGTTTCCTGAAAAAAAGACCTGGTATGTTTCACATGCCTATAAACTTTCTTTTTGAATCTGCTGCTTACTTACTCTGCTGCTAGACAAACCCTTGCACTATCCTGTTTGCTTCCTTCACTTTTATACAGTGCCCATTTGTTCACTGACATTCAAAGCTCCTTAAAATCCAAGATCGAGTCCTGTTGTAACAAGGTTGCCATGTTCTCTAACAATTAAACTTACTCCTCCCATCACTGTATCTCCTCACGCAAACTAAAATGGCTCGAACTTCCCCATCACCTAACCTACTTGCAGTTACCCACAGCTCACAGTATCATTACCAAACCTTCCAATTGTCCATCCCTTACCTCCTTGTTTACTCTCCATAAGCCCTCCCAACAACTCAGATCTGAAAATCAGTTCCTTCTAAAAGTGCAAATACCCAGTCTAGCAGTTGGTCAGTCTCTCTACTCATGTACCATTGCTAAAACTTGGAATTCCCTACCCAGCTCTATCAGTACTATTTCCAATCACATATACTTCAAAAAGTCTCTAAAACAGCATATATTAGCCCTATGGCAGTGTATATGTGGCTACGACTACAGAGCATCTTCCCCCACCTAATCTCACTAACTTTTTCTCCCCTCAGCTTAACAGTTATGCAACTATCTCTTGCTGTCGTCACTCTACAGTATCCAAAGCAGATGATATTGTACTTTGTATATTTTGTATATAATGTATACTGGCTTTGTTGTTCTAGTTAGAAATTTATGATAAGATTGTATGTCTGTTTTTTTTTAAGTTGTTATCTCTCTATGTATGTAGAAAATGTGATTGTATTTAAATTTCTTTTCTATGTGGAGCTTTTCTCCCGGGGACTCCATTGAAAATGGGCACTTTTTGGCCCAGTGGACCATCCTGGTAAACAAATACAAATAAATAAATAAATTATGGTTAGCATAAAACTCATTTTACAGGCTGATTACAAAAAATACATTTTTATTTAACTGTGTACAGTTTTCAGTGACCACTTTTGTGTTATATATACCCATTTACAGTATTGTTTTCATTTATTCATCCACCTCACCCTTTCATTGGAAACAGTGATGTTTGTACTTACCCATGCTTTTTCTATCAAAGGTATGATTAGATAGCCATTCAAGGGTATCGGTTTAGTTTTCATTTGGCTTATTTTTGTTGTATGTTCGTAATGATCAAATATGTTATCAAAACAGAGCTGCTTAGTAACTTGCTCCAGGCCACCTAGCTGCTAAGCACTTCCAAATCAGCTATATGCATGCAGAGTCCAATCCACAAGATTGTTTTTGCTTTATTACTAATTGTATGGCTTATAGCCTGTGCATGCAATAGAGTGGTAAACCTTCTTTAATGGCATTTGGTTCATAGTTATTTATTTTTTACTTACCTACCTTTGTTGACTGGGTATGTTCTACTTAGCCTGTGATCTGTACACATGCAAATGGGAAATTTGAACAGGTGACCAAGGAAAGAAACGGTTTATGTGAAAGCAACAAAAAACAAAGATTTTTTTTTTAAACTGGGGAATTTTTTTTGGAAGTTGTCTTTGGATATTTTGACAGTTAACAGTCACATAAAGTATATAAAACAGTTAAAGAAAATTTACGTAAGTAAATGCTATAAGGAAGAGGAAACAAGAGTATTTTTGCAATGCACCAGAATTAGACATTTTTGCAACTTCTTTAAATTTGCTACTGAAACAAAAACTGAATGAAATTACACCAGGTATGATCACTAACAGTTAGTGTAATAATATAAACAAACAAGACAGAGCATAGTTTGACAGTATTAAGTTGTAAGTGATTTGTATAGTCAGGAAAATATGGGATAATTTGTACAATTAAAAGTATGTCAACATAGAAATGTTAGAAGAAAATTAATTCTGGTTATGGCAGGAAAATTAGAGAAGATTATTTCTATATGACTGGATAAAATTTGTGTGTGTATATATATATATATATATATATATATATATATATATATATATATATATATACACACACACACACACACACACACACATTTTATATATATATATATATATATATATATATCTATATATATATATATATATATATATATATATATATATATATATATATATATAAGACCACGGTGGTGGTGCTGTGGTAGCATTGTTGCCTCACAGTAAGACGCTGTCCGGTTCGATTCTCAGCGAAAGTGTCTTCTGCGTGGAGACATGCGTGAATGGGCGTACCTTCATTGAAGGTTGTGCGTCAGGGCTGGCAACTCTGCATGTAAAAATCAACTGCCAATCATTAGCGGACCGGAGTTCCGCTGTGGCGACCCCTAACCGGGAAAAGCCGAAAGACGCAACATATATATATATATATATATATATGTGTGTGTGTGTGTGTGTGTGTGTGGGTGTGAGTCTACTTCAAAACACTGAATTATTAATAATGTTGCACCACAAAACATTGAGACCATAACGTCAAAAGTTCAGAACACTGAAAGGTTAGAGCATTGAAATTACATAACAATGAAAATTTAAATCATTGAGTCTTATATCATCGAAAGTGTTACATGGTTATGGTTTAAAGTGTTAATTTTGTGATATCACTTTAAGAAGTTGAATTATGTAGTAAATAAACATGTCGGATGATATGTTTTGCAGTTTAAGAGAAGTTCTCAGGTTGTGTAGTAAAAGTTTATCAGATAACGGTTAAGCATTGTTGTGTTTGAATGATGGATTTATTAGTTTGAAAAAAGTCAGGTTAGTGTGGAAAGTAATGTGATAAGTGAGCAGGGGTGTAAGTTTTTATTTTGGCTGTATGTACGTGTTGTCAGGAAAATAGAGGCATGTTTGAGATATTATTTGTATATGCTGTATGGAGATTGCAGTACAATAGGGAATGGTAAATTTACCTTGTCTCCACTGTGGTGCGATCTTGGAGTTGGTATATTTTATTTGCAGGGGTTGCAGAGGGGCTTGACCCCTGTGAAAACTTTGAAACAAGTGTGTTTGTCGATTTAGTTATGTTTGAGGTGGAGGGGGTAATAATATGTCCATTGTAACATTTAATATTATGGGATGCAAGGATTTAAATTTGCAGTGTTATGTAGTTTCATTGTTCTAAGTTTTCAGTGTTTTGAACTTTCGATGTTATGGTCTCACTGTTTTATGGTTCAATGTTACAGTAATTTAGTGTTTTGAAGTAGAACTATATATATATATATATATATATATATATATATATATAGATATAGATATATAGATATAGATATATACAAATATGTAAATAGTTGTATATATTATGAAAAATCTTTAGAATGTTATTGCTGATGTTCTGGCTAATATTACATTTAAATTTCCCCTATCCTTTTTGATAAGTGCCATGTGTTCTTATTGACAATTAGTTTAATATCTCATATCTCCTACTCACACAACTCACACTCTTACCAAATATAAATTCCTCCTAACCTGACTCCCACTATGTCTCATTACCCCCCGTCTCATCACCACTATACCCTCCTGGAATTAACCTCCCTGTTCACCTGCCTCTCCGTAGCCACAATCAGCACCTCTTATCTCTTCACAATCACTCACTTTTTCCACCCCAAATCCCCCACCCTAACCCACAACATTACTATCACCCCCACTCTCGCAAGCATATACCCCACCATATACATCCAACCCCCCATATACCATGCCCGTGCACCACTTCTATCCATCTAAAAAGCAACCAAGTCTACAATTTCACTACCTAATCGTCCAATACCTAACAACCCTCACCTGTATAACTACCCAGCTACTACTAGTAGGAGACACTCACCCCAACCTCGGGCCAGCAACCTCTGCTAATAAATCATTCACCCATCACTATCCAGCTAAGCACAAACCCACCGATGTACTGATGTTAAATATGAATACCCGCAGTATCATGAATAAAATAGAAGACCTTCACGCTGCCTTCTCCTTATATAACCCTGATATTATTCTCATCACAGAGATGTGGCTTAAACCACATATTAAAGATAATTCCATCACCCCACCTGGGTATAACATTCTCTGGGCAAACCGGCTATGTAAAAGAGGCGGAGGCTTAGCTCTGCTTCACAGAACCAACCTACAACTCCAACTCTTCCAAAAAATTCCCCCAGCTTCAACAATGCAGCGACTCTATTTGCAAAGTTTGCCTTTAACCAGCATAAGCACCTAAACCTACTGGGTATCTATATACCCCTGGATCACAACCTAACCACCCTATAATCCATACTTCACTGGGCCTCATATTCCCTCCCTCAAGAAACTATCATGCTAGGTGATGTAAACATTGACTGGAACTCCATCCATTCTCTCACACCCACCTACCACATTAACCTATATAACTTCACTCAACTTGTAGATACTCCCACATGCCACAAAAAGAGAATCTATACTTGATTGGATACTCACAAATCAACCAAATACTGCCCATCAGTGTGGTACCCTACAAAACTCTCTGAGTGACCACAGTCCCCTTTTATCCTTAGGCAAAAACTTAAAATAATGAAGTCTCCCTCCCTTCTCCAAACCCACTCTAATAAAAATTTCCCTAGAGACCACTTCATAACAACATTGCAACTGGTCTCCCATCAAAACACTTTCATTAGACAAAGCAGTTGATTACTTCAACTCCACATTCCTAAATATCCTCAACCAACTAGCCCCCTTAAAAACTATCAGAATATGTAGCAACCCCACCCCTTGGCTCCAGAAAACCACAAAAGCCCTACTTAGAGCCAGAAATAAAGCCTGGAAAACCTGGCGCCACACCAGATCACCCACAGCTAGGCAAACCTTTCACGAGCTCCGAAACAAAGCAAAAAAGCAGGTTAAGCTCGATAAACAAAATTACTGTATCACTCAACAAAACAAATACAGTACCAACCCGCAAAAATTCTGGGCAACAATAAATAACATCCTACAGCCCAGAAGAACCACCACTCCCACACCCAATATAACAGGTACAGACCTGGACATAGTGTCCAGCTTTAATATCTATTTCACCTCCTCAGTACTCAAACTCTTAAACAATGTCACTTCCTCCAACACCCCATAACCACCTCAGGCCCAAATCAATACCATACCTTTCACACTGAAGTCTGTTCCTACCTCTACTATTCAAAAACTCCTAGCCAAACTCAAACCAACCACCCTTGCAGCTGATAACATTCCTGCCGAATACTTCCAAATTGCATCCACAACTATAGCCTATCCCATTTCACTTCTAATAAATAGATCCATCATCGAACATACCATTCCACTCCTGTGGAAAACCTCATATATCATACCACTCCACAAACGTGGCCCCTCCCTAGACCTTTCCAACTATCGACCAATTGCAATTCTCTCACCCGTCTCTAAGATCCTAGAAAGATGTATTCATCACCAGTTCCTCTCCTGTCTCCTCACCAACAACCTTCTCTCCTCAACCAAACACAGATTTCACCCATCCCACAGCACCAACACTGCCTTACTCAAATTCACCAATACTATAAACTCCCACAGGAATCTAGGTGAATTTGTCTCAGCTACCTTCCTAGATTTATCCAAGGTATTCGACACAGTCTCACATAATAAACTGTTGTCTCTCTGACCTCAGCTTTAACAACCCCACCCTCCTCTGGTTTAAAAGCTATTTAGATAACCGCCAGCAATCCGTCAAATGTCATAACTCTCTACCCCCCCATTCCCAACCTCCTTATAGCACAAGGATCAATGACCCCTTCTTTTTAATATCTTGACAAACCAACTCCACTCAACTACATCTAAAGCCGACATAGTCCAATACGCTGACGACACAAGTCTCATATGCTCTGCACCCAACATTCAGCTTCTCCAACAAAAAGCCCAAGAAGCCTTCTCTGAAATAGAGAACTGGCTTCACAACTCATACTAAATCCCAAGAAAACACAACTACTGCTATTCCACTCTACCAAAATGATCAACTTTACTTTCTCTATACTCTCCCACCAGCAAAACACAAATCACTCCTGTCACTGAGGCTAAACTCCTAGGAGTTACTATTGACCAGTAACCCAAATTCACAAAGCACATATCAACAACCATCACTAAAGTCCACAAAAAGCTAGGTTGCCTCTATTGCTGTAAACGTTATCTAACCACCGAATCTCGATTTGTAATAGCCAGGACCCATCTCCTATCTACTCTACTTTATGCATCCCCAATTCTAACTAATCTTTACAAAATTTACCTTAATAAACTTTCCATCTGTTACAACAAAATTGCTAGATTCGCTACTAATGCCAAATCATGATCCCACACTGCCTTTCCCTACAAGCCTTGCACTGGCTTGAATTTCCCAACCTATTAAGGTACCATCAACTCAGCCTAGCTCATCTAATTCTGTACTATCCCGAGAAAACCCCAACCTGATTAGCATGCTGAACTTCTACAATTCAAATAGACAACTTCAGTCCTCCAACAAAGCCTTAATCGAAACCATCACATGCAAAAACAACTCTGGGGAATCACTATTTGCCCATGAAATAGCAGAAATATGGAACAACCTTCCCCCTGACCTCTGACAACAAAGCTCCACACCCTCCTTCAAAAGCCTACTTAAAACATACCTCTTCGCCAACCATCTATGCAACTTTAATTGACCCCCTGAAGCCTCGTCCACTTACTATTTCTACACCTCATCTGTCCTGGACAACACAAACAACACCATCTAACTATACCTATCCATGTGTGAGCGATAACTTATATATGAGTGTGTGTGTGTGTGTGTGTGTGTGTGTGTGTGTGTGTGTGTGTGTGGGTGTCCACATGCGTGTGTATATGTATGTGAGTGTGTGTGTATGTGTGTGTTTATATATATATATATATATATATATATATATATATATATATATATGTGTATGTGTGTGTGTGTGTGTGTGTGTATATATATATGTAGTGTATATGTATATATGTGTATGTGTGTATGTATGTATATATATGTATGTATGTGTATGCATATATATGTATGTATACCCTTACATGTATATTTGCTTGAATGTATATATGGAAAATGTAAGCATATATACTCCTATTCAGTTGTGAAATATCTTGCAATGCTCTACCAGGTTCTTATCTACTCTCATTGTATATTCTGTACACTTGTATTTTCAACCAAAAGGGGGAATATCCTCTTATTGTATACTAACGGCTGTAAAGTCTACAATCTGTATGCTATTACTCTGTAATGTCTCTTTTGTAAATTTTTCTTCTCTCTGTGAACTTGTGGAGTATTTCTCCCCAGGACTCTGCTGAAAATGGACACTTGTTGTCCAATCAGACTATCTTGGCAAACAAATGTTAAATAAATAAATAAATACATCCATGTGCCATACATCAGTGAGAATTATGAATATCGGGTGATGTGGGTGAGCTTGTATATGGTCTCCTTGACCATAAGCTTAATAAGAACCCGTGATAAAACTTTATAAGTTCAAGCATCTGGTATAGAAATAGCACTTAAAGTCTTTTGATCTTCCGAGCACCAGAGACATGTTTTCTAGCAGCTAAGACACTGATTATGCTTAAATTGTAAGGTATGCAGTTGTCAAGGCATGTCTGATTTTGTTAAATATCTTAACTTCTGAGAATTTTCAGAAAGTCTGCCCATAGAATACAGTCTGTTTCAGATTATTTTGCCTGCTTGTACATGAATATCTGTCTTCAAAGTAGTTTTGACATATTCTCATGAAATTTCATGAAGTGTTACTGGCGTAATTATACATACAGGCGTCTAGACTGTGCTCCTGTCATCAGAGGAAAAGGAGCAGTGGTGTTTTGAATTTTAATGAAAAATAATTAATTTTAAATGTCTTTTTATAACTGCTTTATGTAAAAAGAATAAAATATAAGCTTTATTCACAAAAAAATTTTTTTTCAGGCCTAGCACCACCACCACCACTACCACCTCCACATATTTATGTTTTTTGTTTGTCTGTTTTTTTTTTAAGACAACTGGTAGCTACAGTTTCATTTGTAACTGTCTGTTCTACAAATGCTGCAGTTTGTCAATTGTCGGTACCCATTCTGATCTGAATTTTAGTCTTCTTATAAATGCCAATGTCTTTGTAGTAGTGCAAGATATTCTTATACAGTTTTGAGCTAAAGATGTCTGGATAGTCAGCCTTATACATCAAAAATCCATGGACTAACAGATGTTGGAGGAGGCAGACTTCACAATGTCAGACTTGTATAGAAACCCAAACCCTTTCAAAATACAGAAAGTATAGTTTTTGGTATGATTTCATAAGAAAATACTAATGTTATGTTTCAGATACGTACCTAGTTTGTCAACCTGAAAAAATGTCAAATTTATATTTTTTTGTGAACCAAAAGGGGAACACATGAGCAGCTAAATGTTTATATATGCCTTCTGGTGGTAACTAGGAATATTGACCCATTCTGTTTTAAAATTCGTAGCATTTTTTTTTCAGAAAAGAATAGCATGTTGCACAGCTACAGAATGCATTTATCTGGGGATTTCAGATATAAAGACATAAGGACTAGATTATCTTCAAGATCTATGTGTCAAAGTGTAAGACTGTAAACTATGGGAAGGGAAATCAAGCATGCATCCAATGACCCCAGAAATCCATTGTGTGGTGCAATATGTATGACTTTCACTTATGAAGCAGTAGCAATATAATATATATTTATATTCTGGACATTAGATTACTTACATACTGATCACAAGTAAAACAACACCCCAACCTGTTGAAAGAGTACAGTGCAGAATGATGCTGAAAAGTGTTGAAACACTACATTGGATATTATTGTATAAAACACTGTATTCCATTTTCTTTTGAGATTTTTAGTAAGTCGTTTAGGGGCTTATGACAGGATAATAAGGTAGTAATGTTCTTAAAAGTACTACCACCAAAAGAAGCTCAGGGCTGAATTTAACCCAGCAGCATTAGCCACTTACAAATATGCAGTTCAAACCATGCTGATTGTGGTATACTTTGTGAAAATGTGTGTACGTATGTGAGTATGTGTGTGTGAATGAGTACATGTGCGTATGCATGTGTCTGTGTGTGTAAATAGACCACTGGAGTTACAAATACTGTTTTTCACTTATGCAGAAGAGGATAATGGTATCTGCAATTACTCTTTTGTCAAATCTAGTGTTGTTGAGTATTTTGTCTTTTATAGGCTCTGTATTTACTTACTGGTTTTAAGCATGTAATTGGTATCAGACATTGGAATACTGTTCAGTTTTTTATGTCATTAATGAATCTGATACTTAAGGCAGGATTTGGGAACTGTCACTGTTGGGTTTCTCCATTCACTATGACTCTATTTCTCCTAATTTGAACACCTTTCAGACTTCTTTTACTGACTGTGTTTGTGACTGTGATAATCTGTAGGATTGAAGACTAACCTTCTGTGGTGTAAACCTTGGCTGTAGATAATTGTCACTGTTGAAGTGACACCCCAACCCCATATGCAAAATGTGAAAAAGGGGTTGTGGATGGATAGATGAATCTGAGATGTCTGCTGTACCAGAGTTCACATAAGATAAAACCATCTGAAGCTTGTAGCACATATTTTACTACAAACAAGTAGGGTAGCAACAATTTCTTGTCATCTGCATCAGTTACTTTTCTTAATATGAATTTCAGTGTTTTATTAAACCTCTGTACTAAACCATTAGTTTGCAGGTGGTACTGTGACATTTTTAATTGATAACCAATAAACATTAGCACAGTGGATGGATTTGAGTCTCTCATTATAGATATGCACTCTAGCTAAAGCATTCAAAGGTGTCTGGCAGTAAACTTATACAGGCAGAAAACTATAATTCAAAGTGGAAAGGGATGATGCTGAAACAGTGAGGAAGCTCAAGAAACAAGGAGAGACTGGGATTTTGGATGCAGGCTTTTAAGGAGAATAACAATAATCATACAGATTATTATAGTCATAAAGTAGCAGAAAGTATTCTAAGAACTAAGCCAACATAGAAATGGAAAAAGGAGATTCTGCTGATAGGGATGACTGCAATAAGGAATATAGACAATAGGCAAGAGAGGGCTGGAATTTATTGGAGAAAACTGGCAAAGGAACCAAGGTATGGGGAGAAAATACCTAGAGAGGGAAAGGTAATAGAATGGGAAAAGGCCAATAATTTATTTGGACTGCAGGTTAGAGATTGCCTTCCCTATCAAGGATTGATATCAGAGTACAGGAAAAAAGAAAGAAATAGGGGGGTCCTAAATGAAAGATCAGCACTAATAGAGTTTTTAGTAGAATCTAGAACAGAGCTGCCATTAAAAAAGGAATAATTAGTACAGCATATAATATACTCCATGATAAATATAAGAATCAATCAGAGGAGTTTAGAAAGGATTGGGAAGAGAGATTGGATGATCAGTTCACAACGAAAAAATGGGGTGATACATGTATGTCTCTCAAATATGCAACAAAATCTAGAAGATTTAGGATTTTTGCTTGAAATGTTTACATAGTTATTTTTGTACCCCCGAGTAGATTCCAGACAATTTTACCTCAGGTAAACAACAAATGTTAGAGCTGTAACAGGGAAGAAAGAGATGCTTGGGAACATATTTTCTGGTAGTGCAGTGGGTTGGCAGACTTTAAGGATTCCCTGCGGGATGCACTTTTGGAGATGCTGCATGGGCATATTGGTATGACAAGGGAGATGATTTTTGTAAGCTGTGATATGGAATTGGAATTGCTTAGACATGGTAATGCCTTGTACCTAATTATGGTGGCTGCCAAAAAAGCAATTACTAGAAAATGGAAATCAAAATCTAAACCAACTATATTAGAAGTAATGAATATAGTAACAGATGTAAAACAAGTGGAATTGAGATCGTTAGAAAATAAAGTTTAGGAGCAAACTACTTAGGAAAAAAAATGGGAATTGTGGGAACAATACATACAGGGGAAGAGTGAGATTTAAATGAAGGTAGGACTTAAATTAGTTAACTGGGAATGTGTCAGTATGGTTTGTGATGTAAAATGCTTGCAGCTAGGATTGTGTCTGTGTAGTTTGTTTTCATTCATATAAATGTATGCTTATGTCATAAGTGATGGTTTAATAAAGGTGTTTCTTGTTTAAAAAAGGGCAGGAATTGAATAATTTATGTACTGTTGCGTAGGTTATAGCAATATATGTGAAGTATAATGTATGTTAATTTATTAATACGGTTTGACTACTTTTATATAAATGTAAATATGCAAATGTCACAAGTGATAATTCAATATAGGTGTTTTAAAAAAATCCCTCTTGCGATATGTCTTTTTCTTTCAGCATCTCATTATTTTTTATTTTTGACTTTTGCAACTTGATCAGTACAGCAGAGTAATTTATTCTGTGCTTTCTTTATTTTCTCCAATCTGTCCTCATTTTATTTTCTTCATTTTATGCACTCCTCTAGTGTCCCCTTTATTTTAAAGACCTCTGAGTGTGTCTGAGAAGTTTTCTCTTCACAGTTGTTTGATGCTGTAACTTGCCTCTGCATAATAGATAAGTCTGTTTCCTTCTGAATCTCTGCTGGGCTCTTGTCCAGTACAGCTTTGTTGTCTCACTTTTCACCACTTTATCTTCATTTCTCTCAAGATTGTTTTCTTTGATGGCAGGGAAACAGAATTATCTTCAGCCAAGAACTGGATTTAACTAAACTGACTTCCTTTACTAACTATTTTAAGCAATTATTGGTTTTCTTGCACTGATTAACATGTTTCTCTATTGGTGGCTGTCAAGGAAAATACAACTTACTAACGTTTTGAGTATTACACCTGCTCCATTGTGAAATAGGCACATAGCACCTCCAGGTGCTAATGCCAAACGACTCAAGCTTTATCATTAGCACCTGTAGGTGTTAACTTTAAGCTGCTGTCTTTACAAGTCCCAACTTCACCATTTCTGGCATTTCACTTCTTTAATATTACCGTCTTGTGGACTTTGATTCCCCTGTTAGATAGCACTAGGACAAGTAATTTGCTGCCTATGTCTGCTGGTTCCATATTCAATTTTGTATCACATGTTCTTGGAAATATTAAATTCAAATGGAATGACAGGCTTCTTTGGTGAGCTTCACTGCAAATATCACCATCAAGTCTATCTTATTTTACTTCAAGGTTTGCACAAGATTCATAAACACTGCATTAGCTCAGCTGCATACCATGTATCAGTAACCCTTTCATTGCAGTGAGTGAAGCAAAGTTGTTTTACTGTTACAGTTTTGTTTCTATGGTCTGCTCTTTGGTTTCTGTGGCTGTACTGAATTTAAAAGTAGCTCAGCAGCCCACTTGAGAAAGCTCTCATTAATCTTCATATCGATGCCATGCAAAGAAAAAAAAACATTAATTTTTCTAAATGTGTGCTGATGATGACTTGGTAATTGGCTCAACTTAATATTTTTTTCCTAAATGAGTCAGCTTTTCTTTTATGCATAAATATTTTTAATACCTTGCCATAACTTTTTTTTTTGTCCATTGACGTAGTGCATTGAGAAAGATTACATTAGTAGGCTATCTATACTCTTCAGGTATATTTTTTCCCGACTGAATACTGCAGTTATATATGTTCACAGGTATTTACTAGGCTAACTAATACAAGGGTCTTTTTAAGCCTAGCCATGCATCCCAAATCTCTGACAAGTTCTGATACCCTCGTTAAGTGTAAGCAGGGGTTTGGGAGATGAAATATTTACAAGCAGGGGCCTGGGAGATGAACCATTTATTGGTTGCCTGTGTCCATTAGAGACATAGGTACCAAACCAGGGATGAATTTCCTGTGCCTCATCCAGTTGGCCAAGTTGCACATGAATTAGGTTAGGGAGGAACTCTGCTTCACATGGATGGGGAGCCTATTCCATAGACGGGGGCAGTCCCTAGGGATACATACCTGTCTCTCCAGAGGTCCTATTTGTATCACAGGCAAGGTTTAAGTCTTTAGAACAGATAATTCTGGTACTGTTTGTTTTGTGGATATGCAGGAGGTCCATCAGAGTGTGGTCTGACAATGCCCTGCATGTCAGGCATAGATCTCATCTCAAAAGCTTGCAGGAGACAAAATACAGGGATAGGGCCTTGAGGCAGTCTGCATAGGACATTTTACTTATGCCCTGTATTCTTTTAGTGAGGAACCTATGTGGATGTTCCAATTGTTGGATATTCCTGGTTAGGTACATACTAAAGGGGGCATTGTACTCAATGACAGGTCTGATGAATGCCAAATACAGTGGAATGGACTTAGATGCCATACCTTTGTTTATAGTTTGCTCAACAAAGAATGATTTCCTCACTACTGTAGACACATGATAGTCTAAGACTAGTTTACTGTCTATGTGTGTTCCTAAGTCCCTGACTATTGGGTCAACTCTAAGGGGTGTGTTGTCAATATGATAGTTACCAGGGGTGGATGACTTCCCGAAGGATACTATTATGCATTTTTTGGCATTTAGTTTTAGTCCGTGGCTGTGATACCAGTTGTTTGCCTGTGTCAGCCCCTCCTGGAGAATATTTGTGTCAGTGTGGGATTCATTGACATCTCCTAATTTGCAATCATCTGCAAATTTAGCCAGGCAGAGACCACTAACATTGGCATAGACTTCAGAGTAGTAAATGCCAAAAAGGAGCAGTCCAATGACTGATCCCTGAGGGACTCCACTTGTGAGTGGCCTCTTTGTAGAGGTGGACTCCACAATACTAACTTCCTGGGTAATGTCTGTGAGCTAGTTGGCTATCCATTGGGTGACATATGAGTTTGTACCTAACCTATTGAATTTGTCAACTATGCCCAAATGGGATATTGTGTCAAATGCCTTGCCCAGGTCAGGGTAGGCAGTGTGAACCATTTTCCCTTATTCATTGCTTTGGTAACTTTCTTGAAGAAGTCCACCAGGTTGAATAGGCATGATCTGCCCTTGATGAAACCAAACCGGGTTGGGTCCAGTGCCTGGAGGTTTACTATATCTCTTTTGATCATTTCCATGATAATTGTTTCCATGGCTTTACATATAACACTAGTGAGACGTATGGGTCTGTAGTTTTCAGGGTCTGTAGGTGGCCCACCTTTGTGTAGAGGGATGATGGTTGCTGTTCTCCATTCATGATGCATGAAGCCTGTTTGGAAGCTACAGTTAAATAGTAATTTCAGAGGCCTTGATAGGTCATGTTTCATGCTATTTAGAAGGTGTCATGGGATATTGTCTGGGGCCATTGATGCAGTATACTTGGTCTTAGAGAGAGCATTAAGGACCTGTTCCCTAATGATAGTAGGGGGAATTATATTTGATGTTATTACCTGAGGGAAGTTTGAGACGTAAACAGGGGTAAAGCTGGAGCTGAATTTATCAGCCAGGAGGTTTTCTCTATCCTCTGGCTCAGTATAGGTGTCTCCATTTTCACTGAGCTCTTCATACAATTGTGTATCGCCTTTAAGGTTGCGTTAATAGCTAAAGAATGCTTTGTGGTTGCTCCTGGCCTGAGAAGCCAAACCTACCTCAAATTTGGCTTTGGTAGACTTTATTCCTCTTCTGAGTTGTTTGTTTAGTTTGATGGGCATGCTTTTATACTGCTAGGTGCTGCTGCTTCTAAATTGTGCCATGATTTTCTTCCTTCTGTAATACACCCTGTTGATTTTGTGATTCCACCAGGGTGGCTTGTTTTTTGAGTTAGTTCTGTGCTTCTTCCTGGTGGGCACAGCATGCCTCTGTGCAGCTATTAGCATGCTTGTACAGGGTTTCTGTGAACAGTTCTGCATAGGCAGCAGTGTTCTCAGGGTTTATTGGGGCTTGAAATTTTGCCAGGTTATCACTTAATAGCAGGAGGTTAGCCTTAGCATCATTCCTGAATGCTCCAGGTTTAACTGGGGGTCAGGGTTTTATTTTTACTTCAAAGGAGACCATTTTGTGGTCTGACCTTACCAGGGAAGACATAACAGTAGGGGGTGTGCAGCACTCTCCTGTATTAGTGAGGACCAGCTCCAATATGATTGCACCCCTGGTTGGTGTATTGAAAGTCATGTCCACGGAGTTTGTGTTTACAAAATCCAGGAATATATGTACCTGTATATTTGGTCTTATATAGGATTCCCAGTTAATAGTGGGGTGATTAAAGTCACCCGTGAATATGGTCTTGGGTTGGATGGTTAGTGTTCCTAATAAGTTTAAATACATGGCATGGATTTCCTGGGTCATAGAGGGGGGCCTATAACTTGCAAGGACGTGATATTGGATTTTGCTTATGGTGATTTGAACATGAAGCAGCTCAAGTGCATTATCCTGTTTGACCAGCCTTAAAATATATTTATTTTTATTTTATATAAATAGAGACACAGTACCTAGCATATGCAGTCTTATTTGGCACTGCAGCTTGGGCTCAGTATATGGATACCTCAAGTTGCCAACAGTAATATAGCAAAGCTTATTAGACCACAGTTTCATACAAATCTCAAAGATACTTTATGTGACTTATATATTTCTAAAATAATGGCATGATGTAAAGTTCTTTGGATAAACCGCAAAAGCAAGACTTTTGATGAAAATATTTAATTTAATTTCAACTTTGTGTGCAAGCATTTAGACTTGTAATTACAAGTGTAATGCTTTCAAATCAACTAACTTTCATTTATAAATATGAAACAGAACAATGATGTTTTTTTTCTGTCACAGAGGAGGAATTGTGAATATTTTGCTCTGGAACATCTTGCTGCTTTAAGCAACTGGAAAATAGATTTCACACATTTACCTGACCTGAGTGACAGCTTACTGCTTCAAAAAGTTGGTCTTTACTGGGAAACCCAGAAGTGCAAAGGTAATGTTTTGTAAAAATGAACTTATCCCCATAGATATTTACCATTCTCTATCTTGATAATTGTGCTGATATGTTACTTTGTTTTTCTAGTGTTAAGTAGAACTGTCAGGGGCTTAAACAGTACTAACAGTAGCAAATGTATAACCAGCTTCTATAGGATTGCACATATTTCTGCCACAGCCACACTGCTACTTTTTTGAGCATACTGTTTATTAATTTATAAACAAATACATTTTTCTGTCTTATGGGAAATGTGCTGTTTTGAAGCTAGGAATATTAATGAATATTATTTTTCATTTTAGTGGTCCAAAAATGCTTAGCGGATGTGATCACATTTGGGTATGTTATGGGTTAAAATACAACGCAGAAAATCTGTTGATCAGATGACTAGATAGCCTGCAAAAATCACAGGCCTATCTATGAGGACAGACCCATGATAAACTCACATGTGATCACTAGCATTTTTTTCTTATTTTCTATGTGGTACATTCAGACATATCATATTGTTTAGCCTGGTCATGCAGACAAATGCTTGCATTCATACCTCTCAACTATCCAGATTTTTGTAGATTTTCAGATTTTTGCATCATATTTTTAATCTGTTTCTTATAACATTGTGGTTTTCCAGCAAATCATTTACAAATCATTGAGGATTAAAGTCAGAAAATAATGACGGACATTTAAGCTTCAGATATCATACTCTTCAGAAAATTCATGCTAATGCAAAACCTCAAATTTTATCAACTTTTTAAGTATGTAAGAACCATATTTAAAATTGTCCTTATTTTTAGGCTTTTGTCCCTCCGTTATTTATGAGTTTGTCCAGATTTCTTGCTCTATGAGATTGAAAGGTATGAATGGCATATTTCGATGAGTTTGCAGAAATTCCTCAATTACTACGTAGTCTGTGTCCCATAGTCTGACTTCTATTTTTCTATTAACATAAGCTAGAAAGGTTTATTAATGGATGAGCTTAGTGAAGAGACTATGATTTAAACCTTGTTTTGTAGCCATAGTGAGAGGTACAGTGGGACTGAGAATGGTGCAGAGGGAGTGAATGCTGCACAGCCTAGCACCATACAGGAAGCCTTGTTTTTCTTACAAGAGAACCAAGACAGTGAAGACACAGTGATTATTTACAGACATTTCTTCCATGTTTCGTCAACAGCAAGACAAGTGTGTATATTACTGCCTGTCTTGATGGCACGTGTGGGCTTGGACTTATTATTTTTTCAAACACCTTTAATGAACTATCACTTTTGACATAGGCAAATTAATTCACATATATTCATATATATCATATAACCTAAGCAGTATTACATAAATTATTCAATTTCTGGCCTTCTTTTAACAAGAAACATCTTTATTAAGCCATCATTTATGACATAGGCAATCATACATTTATATAAATGAAAAAAAAAAACACACCGACACAATGCAAGCATTTTACATCACAAACCATACTGACACACTCCCAGTTGCAAACATTATACATCAATTATAATCTACAAAATCATTTTCAGTCAAACATTACATAGCTCATTTAAGTGGTGCTTTTTTAAAACCTCATTCCTCCCCTGTATGTATTGTTCCCACAATTCCCATTTTTCTTATGTAGTTTGCTCCTACCCTTTCCTAAAGATCTCAATTCCAGTTGTTTTGTCTCTGTTACTATATTCACTACTTCTAGTATAGTTGGTTTAGATTTTGATTTCCATTTTCTACTAATTGTTTTTTTGGTGGCCATCATAATTAGACACAGCAAGGCCTTACTATGTCTAGGCAATTCTGATTCTGTCTCATAGATCAGAAAAATCATCTCCCTCATCACACCAATCTCCCCACCCAGCATCTCTGACAGTGCATCCCAGAGGGTATCCTTAAAGTCCACCAACTCACTGCACTCTCAGAAAATATGTTCCTAAGTACCTCTTTCTTCCCTGTCACACCTCCAACATTTGCTGTCTACCTGAGGAAAAATTCTCTGGAGTCAGTTTGGGGTATAAAAATATGTACGTAAACATTTCCAAGCAAAATCCTAAATCATCTAGATTTGTTGCATATTTGGGAGACATACATATATCCTCCCATTGTTTCTTTGTGAATTGCCTATCTAATCTGTGTTCACAATCCTTTCTAACCTACTCTGATTGATTCTTATTTTTATCATGCAATATTTTATATGCTGTACTAATTATTCCTTTTTTAATGTCTGCTTCTGTTCTAGATTCTACTAAAAACTTTGTCAGTGTTGGTCTTTCATTTAGGACCCCCTATTTATTTTTCTTTGCCTATAAACTGATATCAGTCCTTGAAAGGAAGGCAATCTCTAATCTGCAGTCCAAATAAATTCTTGGCGTCTTCCCATTCTGTCATCTTTCCTTCTCTAGTTATTTGCTCCCAATACCTTGGTTCCTTTGCCAGTTTTCTTCAATAAATTCCATCCCCCTCTTGCCTATTGTCTGTATCCCTAATTGCAGTCATCTCTATCAACAGAATCTCCTTTCTACATTCCTATATTGGTTTAGTTCTTAGAATACTTTCTGCTGCTTTATTGATGATATAATCTGTATGATTATTGTTATTCTTCTTAAAGGCCTGCATCCAAAATTCCAATCCCTACTTGTTTCTTGAGCCCCACTCCCCCATTTCATCATCATCCCTTTCCACTTTTAATTATGTTTTTCTACTTGTGATATGTATAGGAGCCTTAAATATTTAGCTCTTAAATACCCTTTCAAATCAGGTAATCCTAATCTGCCTTGTTCTCCTGGAAGAAGCAGTTTATCCCACTTGACTCTTGCCATCTTCCCCTCACAGAAGAAGTCCTTCATCTCTTTATTAATTGCTATCCACAATGCCTCCTCTGGTTGATAAAAATACATCTGACCTTTGTAGAAGACTAAAGGGACTTAAAACATTTTAACTGCTTGTATTTTCCTATCAATATCCATATAACAGAGATTCCATTTTATTAGTTTTTGTATTATCTTTTGTTTAGCCTCTTCCCACATATCCTTAGCTGCCACACTAAAATCATTTTTAATCCATACTCCAAAAATACTTCATTTTATCAAGTCCCCATAAATGTGGATATTGCTGAACTAATTCATATGTGGGTCCATAATTTGCTGCTATTGCTCTTGTTTTAGTGTCATTAATTTTGTATCCCTAAAAGCTTTGAAACTGCCTCAAAATGTTCCACAATACCGTAATGTTTCTTTCCTGTTGTGTCAGCTATAAAACAATATCATCTGCAAATAGAGACAGCTTTTCTTGACTACCATACCAATTATATTCTTGAATTTCTGAATCCAATATTTTCTTTACCAATGGTAATGCAAATAACAAAGGGGAAAGAGGACATCCCTGCCCGTTTCCTCTGCTCAAGCAGAAATTATCAGAGAGGACCCAACCACTTTAATTTTCACCTCTGATCCCTCATATATCTTCCTAATTAACCTTATAATTTTTTTAAGGAAATGCAAATGCTTCCATTGCCTTGCTCATAAAATCCCAATTTACTGTGTCAAATGCTTCCTCTGCATCAAGACCTACCAACAACAATGGTATTTTCTTACATTCCGCTTCCCTCTGGATCATCAGTGCTCTTTTATAGGTTCATAGGTTCATATTAGGCTATCTGCCCTAGGGCATTTACAAGCCTAGCCAGAGTGTGTTTGGCTTTCACCACCCATTTTAAATTAATTTTGTTATGCCCTTTTTCGAGGTTAGTATACTGTGCCTCCGTCTAACAGTGACACAGAAGTGATACCCGGGGTAAATCTACGATCTCCCATACACTCATCAAGATTCCTCTTGAAGAGAGTCAATGAGGGACTCTGCCTAACCTGGACTGGGATTTTATTCCAGAGTGAAGGGAGCCTCTGGGTTATGAATCTGTCCCTCCAGCATGTCCTATTTATTTCAGTGCTGAGGTTCAAGTCTCTCGAGTGCGTAGCTCGATGGGATTTGGATTTTCTGAGGTGCAGCATGTCCATTAATTCCGGGTTGGACATGGCTTTATACGTCAGGCACAGATCGCCTCTGAGCAGGCGGTATGCCACTGAGTAGAGCTGGAGTTTCTTTAACCGGGCAGCATATGGCATCTGTTTGAGCCCTATGATCCTCTTGGTGAGGTACTTTTGGGGTCTTTCCAGTTGCTGCAGGTGTCTGGTAAGGTACATCCCGAAAGGGGCATTGTACTCAATTATGGGCCTGATGAGGGATGAGTAAAGAGGCACGATGACCTCCCCTGATCTAGATGTGAATCCCTTCATGATTAGGTGGGCTATATAAAATGTTTTTCTAACCACTTTGGCCACGTGGTTGTCAAATGAGAGATTGCTGTCATTAATGTTCTCAAATATTTGCCTCCCCTCCAGAAAACCACATTGATACATATCTATCAGTTTTGGTATTACTTTTGCCATTCTTTTAGCCATTCCAGACATGAACACGTTATAATCAAGTTTAGTACTGAAATGGGCCTGTATGAGGCTGGATCTGTTGGATCTTAACCCTCTTGGGTATTACAGCTATCACCATACCTCTCAACCTGGAAACATCAAAAATCTGGACAAAGGCCTATGAAAAATAGGTACAAATATGTATGCTGATAACATAAAATTTACATACAGAATTATGCAGCCCCACCCACTCCAATAGAATTGTGGGATACCAACTTTTAAACACAAACTGAAAAACAGACAACAAAAATATGATCAAGAAAAGCAAAATAAGCAGAAGAACAAGAGTGTTTTATTTATATTAATATTTGAGCTTGTGCAAAACTAAAATACAATTTTCTTTTATAAAAATAAAATTAACTGAGGCTGGCAATGTGAGAGATATGAGACACAAAATTATGCATTGCGTCAAATGTCAGTAATGGATAAACTGAAATTAAAATCAGCAGAAGCCAGAAGGCACAGATACAGCTCCACAGAATTAATTTAGTTATTGACTGAAGATAATATGGCCATACTATTAAGATAGAACCAAACACCCTAATACTGGGTGATTTTAACTACCCTGCCATTAACTGGGAAAACTACTCATATCCCAACACCTTTGCGCAACGGTTCTTGGAATTCATAAATTCCAACGCCCTGGATCAACTAATCCATAGTCCCACCAGGGGATCCAATATCCTAGACCTGGTCATTACCAACATGGGAAATCAATGCTCCATACCTATGGTCACCCCCTCGTTAGTCAGGTCTGACCATAAGCTAATCACCCTTAACATCCACATCCCACCCCCACCCCCCAGTAAAGAAACCACCATAAAAAACTTCTCCAATGCCAACTTCATGCTACTCAAGTCAGAAGTGACAAACTTCATGACACCCATGCAGATGGGAACTGAAAGTTCAACTGCTGAATCCTACACTAAGGCACTGTACGAGCACATCCACTCATGCATGAATCGTGCCATCCCAAATAGAACCAAAATGCTCTCATCCAAAAAAGGGAAGCCAATCTGGTGGTCCCCTGCCATAAACAAACTTTACTACAAAAGGAAGAAACTTTTGCAGAAAAGAGGAAAATCCCAGGATGCAAAAAACTCCCTTACTAGCCTCAGTAAGAAACTGAGATGTCTCATTAAATCCTCCAAAGCTAGTTACGAAAATAAAATTGCCAAAGATTCCAAAGACAACCACAAAGCATTCTATAACTATGTCAAGAATCTAAATGGCTGCTCAGATCTGCTCTGAGCTAAAACAGAATGGCATTAAATATACTGATCCAAAGGATATTGCCAATATCCTGGCAGATCGATTCAGTGCCAACTTCACCCCCCTCTCACCCCCTAAATGGCCCATCTCAATACCGGAAGACTGCCAAATTCCAGTAATAACGGCCACACAGGTACAAAACGCACTCTCTAAAGCCAAGAATACAGCATCCATGGGACCAGATGACATCCCGGGCGTTATACTACATGAACTACAATATGAACTGGCACCTCACCTAAGTGTCATGTTTAATCATAGCCTCACCTCAGGTTTCGTGCCCACTGAGTGGCGCAGAGCTACAGTTATCCCAATCCACAAGGGGGGATCCACCTTGGATCCCGGAAACTACCGTCACATCAGTCTGACAAGCCTTATCTGCAAGGCCATGGAGCGTATTATCATGGAACTTATAAACAAAGACATTGGCAACCTTCAAACACTGGACCCCACCCAGTTTGGGTTTGTGAAGGGCCGATCTTGTCTCCTGAACCTGATTGAATTCTTTGAATCAGTCTCCAGAGCCATGGACAAGGGTAAGGTGGTCCACACAGCCTATCTAGACCTTGCCAAGGCCTTTGACACCACCCCCCACTCTGGAATCATAGATAAACTTACTAAGTTGGGCATTAATCCCTATGTCACCCAATGGGTTGCTAAATGGCTTACTGATAGAACTCACACTGTAAAAGTAGCCGACTCCAAATCCAGCTCCAGACAAGTGACAAGTGGAGTACCTCAGCGTTCAGTCCTGGGGCCGCTCTTGTTTGGCATCTACTTCTCTGAAGTACAGGTCAACACTAAGGGACTCTGGTTAACAAAGTTTGCAGATGACTGCAAACTGGGAGCCATTATTGAATCCCCAAATGATGTGGATACTCTACAAAAGGGCCGTACAGAAACAGATGCTTGGTGCCAGAGCCATGGGCTCAAGCTCAATGCCAAGAAATGTATTGTTATCCCCTTTGGGAAAAAACATGTATCCATGAATTACCATATAGGTGGCAGTACACTAAACACAGAAAGTGTGATAAGAGACTTAGGGCACAGGTAGACAGTGGTCTCACCTTCGATAACCACATTGCCACAACAGTCAGGAAATCCTTCTATGTGGCACACCTCATCACGAAGGGCTTTTCATCCAGAAAAAAGGAGGTCATTGTCCCACTGTACTCATCCCTCATTAGACCCATTATAGAATACAATGCCCCATTTGGTATGTACCTCTCAAGACATCTGCAACAACTGGAAAGGCCTCAGAAATACCTCACTAAAAGAATCACAGGCCTAAAGCAGATGCCCTACGCTGACCGCCTTAAAAAACTCCAGCTATACTCTGTCGCATATCGTCTACTCAGAGGCGATCTCTGCTTAACATACAAGGCCCTGTCAAACCCAGAGCTGTTGGACATGCTACACTTAAAGAAATCCCAATCCCTGAGAGCTACACGCTCCAGGGATCTAAACCTTGTCATCACAATAAACAAAACATGCTGGGGGGATAGGTTCCTGACCCAGAGACTCCCCAGACTCTGGAATAGATTGCCCATACATGTCAAGCAGAGTGCCTCTTTGGACCTCTTCAAGAGGAACCTTGACGATTGGATGGGAGAAAGGAAATTCACCCCAGGGATCACGTCAGTCGCCCTGCTAGACAGGGGTCCAGGAAAGTAAATAATGTGGGAAGAAATAGCCAGGGAATTGTTATGGCTAGGCTTGTATAGGCCCTAGGGCTGATAGCCTAGTACCAACCTATGAACCTCTCAATCTGTTAAAGTGAGAAATCTAGACAAAACCACAAATAATGGTGGACCAAACAAAGGCACAGAAATACAGTGGCACTTTTAAATACTGTTCTTCCAAACAGACTGAGTACAGAATAGAAGATTTTGCATAGCACAGAAGGAATTTTCTGAAGGATGAACTCTGACTATTACCAGTGCCAGAAAGTCTGCTCTTCAGTTTTCCCCTTAGAACATGCCTGTTTTTTTACTTCTTGCACTTCAATTAGCTTAATCGGCTAGCATGTTAACAGGCTTCTGTAGCATTTATTGTAGCACACTTAGGTGCTATCAGCACTAGCTGTTCCTACACAGTAACAGCACCAGTATTAGTTATGACCACCCCTCCTGGTATGATTGTAGGGCAATTTCCTGTGCTTTCTCCTGCTAACCTGGTGCACTTGGGCATTCTGAGACAGTGTGGCAACTGTCTAATGTACACAGACAACCCTCTTCTTTTACATCCCAAAACTCATACCTGTGAGAGATGCACTTATATCACCAAACTGGAAGCAGTGTACGCTCCAACCAAGACCAGACTAGCTGGTCAAGAGGAGAAGGTTAACACCTGCAATTCACTACATAGAACACATAGCCCTCCAAAACACCATCACAACCCACACATAGTAACACAAACCATACACCCACCTTCTCGGTGGCTGTCAATAAAAATTTACCCAAACAACAGATACCCCCCCCCCCGAGACAGAAACATACTCGACCACCAAAACACAACATCAACCCCAGAACACACAGCTCACCACCACAGTGTGCCCCTCAACCCAAGCCCTTAAGGAAAAACACTTTGCCCAATGTACCAATCATAGGAGACTCAATTGTGAGGCACACTGATGTCCCACTCACTTGGTTGAACAAGGAGAAGGTGACAGTTGTCTATCAGGTGCCAGGATCCGCCACATAACACATGCACTCAGGTCTCTCCACAACAAGTACAAATATGACTCAGTCATTGTCCATGTGGGTCCATAGGGGCACTGTGAACTAACACAGGGTGGCACAGTGCCATTAGCCTAGAAATATAACCTATGAACCTATGAATCTATGAAAATCAAATGTAACATCTGCTGCCTGCCGTTATTTTCTGACTTCAGTTCAGTCCTCTGAAAGATCTGCCACTGCCAGTGATTTGCCAGAAAACTACAATTTTATGATAAACAGAGCCATAGCAAAAAGCCAAAAGCTTAATTGCTTTCAGTAGTTTCAAGTATGCATAAGCACCAGAATGAAAGAGTCCCCAAGCGATCCATCCCCTCAGATGTTTTAAGTATGCACAAGCACCAAAACGAAACATTTCCCCCAGGCTTGGTTTTGATCAGTTTTCCCTTAATTCTCAATGTAAACTAAACTTTAAAATGGTCTCGGTAACCTCAGCTTTTGCATGGCAATCTGATACACTGCTGTTTAAAGTTGTTGGATTGCTAAACCATTGCATGTAGTGTGACTTAGTGTTCCACTAGGAGGTATTACAGAATAATTTCCATATAAAACACACTAAGCCAATGAAATGTCAAAAGTTTGCATTATCACAACTCATCATAAAATTTAAAATAATTAACTGTATTTTATTCTGCTGTATTATTGTTATTATTTATTTATTTAAATTTGTTGACCGGGAGTGTCCGACTGGACGTGGGTCCATTTTCAGCGGAGGCCCGGGGAGAAAAGCTCCACAGTTAAAATAAACAGACAGTAGTTACATTGGATTACATAGCGATCAACAATTTAACATAGAAATTACTTACAACATATTTACAGATGAAGAACATAGTACATCAGTAGACAACTAGAATCTAGATATTGCATATCTGTAGCATTATATTCCGTGATGCACTTTGTTGTATGACTCACTTTTACCATTATTGTCAAATATTATTGCTCTATAGCCCTACTGTAGATGTTACTGGCCCAGATTCTAAATGAAAATTGATCACTGGTCTAGCTGATCCCTGTTTTCATAAGAAATAACTGTCAGTATAATATTTGTGTGTGTGTGTGTGTGTGTGTGTGTGTGTGTGTGTGTGTGTGTGTGTGTGTGTGTGTGTGTGTGTGTCAGCATAGTGGTCACACAGATAGGCGGCAAACTGATATGATCATCTCAGGACTGTAGCTGCTACTGTTAAGAGTAACAGAAGGAGCAGCTTCTGCACTGCCTTGCTCGTAAAATCTGCAGTAAAAGAATAAAATAAATAAATAGGTTATTTAGAGCAACATGGGCTGTAGTGTCTCAGTTTTTTAGGATTATTAGGAATCATTGCCATAGCATCTGCAAAACAATTGCATTACCTGGAACTGCTGGCTTTGGTTGCATACTATAGAAGAACATGCATTGCCCGAGGAGAACTGCAGCGCACCTGCCCTTTGTCAAGCTGGGTCCATACTGATCAAATAAAAACAAATGTAAATCTGAGTCTTGCAACATGAAATGTCTGCATGGCAGTGTCAAGTGAATGTTAACAGCTTTAATTCTGTGCAAACTCTGAACGTGCAAAAGCTGGCAAAATGTCAGGCAACCACACCCCCCTCTTTTAGCAGGACAAGTCCCTCTTTGGGCAGTTATGGGTGAGATCTGGGATGAAATGGCAAATATCATGTGATTTTTGATAAATATTTGACAACTTTTTTCCCCTTGTAAACAGGTGATAAAACAGAGAGGCACGCATTATATTCGATACGAATGGTACCACGATACCAGTGTTAACCTGATAAAACAAAGCTTAATTAGCAGCACACTAAACAAAACCTACTACAATTCCTACCGCTTATAGTTCTCTGCTTCGAATGTGCTTCATAACCAGGATGAAGTATTCATACAATAAAACCTCCCTCCCAAGTCCCAAAATGTTATTCAGCTAAGTGAGCTAACTTGGAAATTTGTCCAGTAAAATACATGTAACATACATAAACATGCCTATATGATGCCTTTATGCAGTTTACTTTGCAGTCATCAGTCTGACATACAATTACAAGTACATGACACACACGTTTAAACTTTAAACTTCAGTCCTTGGTTGCACACTTGCACTTGCTGCGGGTGCTGGTCAGGGGACATAAAACATCCAGCCCAGTGCCAGATGACCATACTTACTACTAGTACATAACATCACTCACTCGCAAGTCAACAACACTCATATCTCACTCTCTGTCTCAGTCTCTACCTCAAAAAAAAAAAAAAAAAAACAGCTGCATTGCATTGCATTTTTGCACTCACTTTTTTTTTTTTAATTAATTCTTTCTTTTACGTACGGTACGATACCTGAAGGAGCCCGAGGAAGAACTGGGTCTGGTTGTACTGCTACTGGTACTGGTGATATATTTTTTCATCTTTTGAGTTTGACAAGCTTTGATTTCTTCAGTGCACTGGCTGTCTCTGTCTGTGTCTCTCTGCACTCTGTTTGCACTAATTAATTAACTACCAGCCACGAATGAACGAACCACGAATGGTTTGCTTGCATAGTTGCTGCATGTGTACTTGCTTGGAACATAAACGCAGTCAGTAGTACACAGCCCCTCAAGTCCAGATGTATTCCAACAGGCTGGCAGTCTACTCATGATGCTGATGTCATCGTGTACACCCTGTTTGCGATGACGTCACCAAAATTAAAAAAAAAAAAAGACAGAGAAATTTGGAAATTAAAAGGGGCCACTCAGGAATTCGTGGCACCCCAATATTTTGACCATAAAAACAGTAAATAACGAGGAATTCAATACGGTTGAGAGGTGGCTACCACTGCTTTCTTCAAGGATGTTGGTGCTCATCCTCCTCTTAAAATACTGTTAAACAAAACCGTCCAGATATTTATCTGTTTTTTTCCCTCCTAGCTTCCAAACTTCAACAGGAATACCATCTACTCCTGGGGACTTGCCTGTAGATTGGTTATACATCACAATTTTTAACTCATCTCCTCTTATCCTAACCGTTAGTAATTGAGCCTCATCTACCTCTAACCTTGGGATATTTAATTCTTCCATAAACATTTCCATTTGTATCTTTTCCTGATTTCCATATTCCTCTGCTTTATACAAACTTTCACAAAATGTCCAGAATATTTCTAATACCTCTACAGGATCTTTTGTTACCTTCCTTGTTATAGGCTCCCTAAGTTTGGCAAAAGTGCTTTCTACTTTTTTTTTGCCTGGGTTGTTGTGCTAAAAGTTTTTGTGCTCTAGTGTTATTATCAAAAAACAATTGCTTAACACTGGCGGCATCTACCACATTTATACATCCCTAATTTGTAATGATTAGACCTAGTTGAAAAATTTCTTTCTATCAAATTTTTTAATATTGAGACCCTTTCTAAAAGTACAAATGAAGGAAGTATCCTTAACTCCTCTAAGGTCAAACAACTGGGAGAATCTACCCCATTCGTTAATCAAAATGTCTCTAATAACAGTAGCGTCCCCACTAAAGTCAGTGGTAAAGGAAGACTCATAGTTCTTACTTACAGGTGCAGTATCTATCCTTAACTTAGCCCAATGGACCCTTCTACCACCAAGCTGTCCATCCCTATTATAGGGCAAAATCTACATTGCCTATCCTCTTTTACTTCCTTAGCCAACTATTCTATCAATCCGCTAGGATAACCCCTCTCAGTGAACATATCTTTTAACTACAAAACCTCCAAGTCAAAGTCACTGTCCACAGAAGTCATACAACTAGCTCTCACCAGCTGACCCTTCACTATACCTTTTTTTCTGACTAAAAGGGTGGGCACTTTTAAAGTGAAGGAAAGAGTTGAAATATTTCTCTTTCCTAAAAATTTTTGATTTAAAGCCACTTGGCATTTTCTTGATAGTGATATCCAAGTAATTCAAGGTATCCCTAGCACAATGATGGGTAAATCTCAAAAAACTGGTACACTTGGAAATATAATCCAAAACTTCCTTCAGTCTATCCTCTGTATCCTTCCAAAAGATGACTATGTCATCCAAAAACCATCTATAGATGAACCAACAATCTTTAAATGGAGACTCCAAAACATATTTTCGCTCCCAGTACATAAGGAAAAGATTAGCATATACCAGTGCGCATCTAGCGCCCATGGCAACCCCACTAATTTGATGGAAAAATCCCTTCTTGAAGAACAAAAAATTATTGTTAAGCACCAGAGCCATCAACTCAACACACATTCGAAATTCATTGAAAGACAAACCACCACACTCATTAATTACTTCTTCAAACCAAGCCAAACCAATACTGTGTGGAATACATCCAAATAGGTTGACTACATCTATGGTGGCAAACAACAGTTGTGGATGTAGAAATCCAGACTTAAAATGCCTAAACATGTCCCATGAGTCCTTAAAACAAACTGGTCTTGTTGGGGGATGTGTTTCAACTTTACATCAAGGTATTTTGCTAAGGGGGCAGTAATGGATCCTTCAGCCGCCACTATGGGCCTAAGTGGGGGATCATTTATATCCTTATGTACTTTGGGTAGAGGGAACCCAGGGTTTATCATTAGTCAAAAATGCAAGAGTACCTATACCAATCAAACCTTCAAGCATTAAGTCATTCAAAGCTAAATGGATCCGCTGATGGGCAATATTGATTTCATTCTTGGATGCCCAGGCATAATTACCTGGTTCCCCAAGAATGTCTAACATTTTTGCATCATAAATAGTAGTGTCCATGAAAGACATACCTCCCCCCCCCAATCTGGTTTCATAACCCTTACATATTTATTATGCCTAATGTCAATCAATAGGTTATACTCAGTAGTAAGATTAGGTGAAAATCTGTTGTTCACTATGATTTTCCCAAGTTCTTTCTCCACCATCAACTCAAAATTTTTCAACTGGGGGGGGGGGTTAAAAATACTTTTTCTCTTAAGACCTTCATGGACCAGCCTATGCTCTCTTTCACCCATCGTTATATCAACATGTTTCTTCTGCAGAAACATTTTAAGATCAATAATTGCTCTACTAATGTCCGACTTCTGCTTGGGGACAAAATTGAATCCCTTAGAAAATAATGAAAAACAAGTCTCATTAATATCCAGGCTACTATAATTGAATGTATTGTATCCCCTATAGGTACATATAGGCCTCTCTTGAGTAAAAGACTGAAGGTTAAAGGCTGATGTTTCATTTAGTACCTCCTGTTGCATTTCCCCTGGTCCAACCCATATTGTTGCCCCTGTTGTTGCCCCTGCCCCTCCAGTAATAACTGTTATAATAGTTGTTCTGGAGCCTCTCAGACCTCCTGAGGGGTGGGTATTCCACAGGGTCCTGATAGTTTACACTAGGCTCACCTTGAGACAATTCAGTATCTTGTTCATCCCAGTCATCTCTAGGGATAGTGTCCCCTTTGTTGTTAAACTTCAGTCTATCTGAGTGTGGGTCAACAATGCCCCTAGGTTTAGGATAATTCCTATTTTCCTTGTACTTAATCAAATCACAGTCAGTTTTCCTCTTTTTTCTCTCAAAAATGTCATTTCATGTTTGGTCAACAGTGACCCTGATATTCATATATTGCTTCTGGTATTCATCTACTTTAAATAATAAATCTTCTGTAATTTTCCTATTAACAATTTCTATCTGCTTAAAAACATCTCTTAAAATAGACTCATTGTTCTTAATGATGGTTTGCATTACCTCAAAACCAGCTCTATCAAAAATATTTAACAAATTTTGGTGAAAAGTCAAACCATCAACAACATTATTGGGAAATTTCCAAAGCCTAATTCCCAAATTTAAACATTCATTATATAAATATTATCAAGATTTAACAGACGGTGTTTAAGCATAAGCATTTGCAAAAAATTAACATTGTCAGCATATGCTGCATTACTACACACAGTCAAATCATCGGTGTTAACAGCTGCAAAGTCAAAGCATCTTTCAAGCCACAAATTAAAGTCACTAGAATTCATAGTTAAGTTAACATTACAACAGTCACCTTGTAGGGTAGTTTGTTTAGAAGCAGGGGCAGCTCGTGCTATAGGACTGCAGGACTGCAGCCTCCCCACCTGTAGAAAAGAATAAAAATTAAAAAGAGTCCCCCCACCTGTAGAAAGAAAACAGAAAAAAAATGATGAGTCCCAGAACTCCATGCATGCGTGCTTGGAGTTCCTGGTACTCAGAACTCCAGACTGCTGTGTTAGGCAGTCAGGATAGGGAAGACAGGGATCTCTGCCCTGCTAGCCCAGAAGTCTGTGCAGTGATGACTGCACAGACCAGTAGGTCACTGGACTGCATCGCCTGGAGGCTCCAGCCTACTCTCGTGACATCTTGCTGGGAAACAGCATGTGCGAGCTGCTACAGGAACTATAGAGGACGAACAGAGTTGCTTCTATGGACAAATGGAGGTGTGTGTGTAATGCTCCAGTTGCTACATAATGGTGGCTAGAGAGAACACATGGTGGGTAGAGAATACTCAGGCTTGAACCCTGTACCTTGCGTGCAGGTAGTAAGGGCCTGAATTCCCTACCCACCACCATCTGTAAAAAAAATTGCAGATTTTTGCATCATATTTGTTCTGTTCTTCATAAAATCTGTGGTTTCTGTATGTTTGTTGTTGCTGGCAAAGTCAGTAGTGCAGTGGTGGACTGGTAGCATTGTTGCCTGACAGCTATAGGTTTTCTGGTTTGATTCTTGGCTGGGGTGCATTCTGTGTGGAGTCTGCATGTTTTCCCATCTTACAAAGACATGTGTCTGGAGTGTTTCTCCCTGCTCTGCTGAAAATTGGATTTTGTTCCAAGTCAGACTTTCCTGGTTAACAAATGCTAAATAAAAATAACAGGCATTTGAATTTCAGACTTCATATTCTTCAGAAAGTACATGACCTTTTATTCTAGCAATTTTCTAAGTTTATAACATGGATATTTGACATTTGTCCTTATTTTTGGGACTGTATTCCCCCATTATTGGCTTTGTCCAGGTTTTTTGTGCTAAGGTTGAGAGTTATGGTGAGAACTGAATTCACTGAATATGTTTGGGGGCTGTATTCCGCCATTATTGGCTTTGTTCAAGTGTTTTGTGCTAAGAGGTTGACAGCTATGATGAGAACTGAATTCACTAAATGGTAGTCATTTAAGTTTCAGTCTTCCTCTCTTTCACAAAACAGCTGATTTGGCATAGTGGTGTGTTGCTCTGACTGTTTTGCACAGGGTTCCCCTGGGTTCAAGACTTGGCAGTGAAATGTATAGTGGTGACGCAGCATTTTATTGTAGCAACTTTCCAACATTTTACAAGCAATGTTCATAGGTTCATAGGTTCATAGGTTAGTACTAAGCTAACTGCCCTTGCGAGCCATTTTAAGCCTAGCCCAATTATCCCTTGTGAGACTCAAACCCTGCACCTTGTGTTTGTAAGGCAAACACTTTAACCATTAGGCCACCCTCCCAACCCTAAAATGTAAACCCTAAAACCCATAAAAATGTTTAAAATGTGTCCCTGGTTTTTGGGCTTTTGTACCCCCCCCCAATAAATTTTGGCTTTTCCCAGATTTCTTGTGCTGCAAAGTTCAGAGATACAGTGGAGTGTTGAGTAGATTTTGCAAGGAGCTGACAGCTGCAGGGGAACAAAGTTTAGTACTGCTTATGGTGAGTCTACCTGCATTGTTAATAGCACCACAGGTAGTGTACTTGCTTTTGATGCAGAAGGCTATGGGTTCTACTCCCACAGTAGGTAGATGCATTGCTGATACTGTACTGTGTTGTAAATGGAGTGATTGCTGCAGTCCTTTTTGGTGAAGATACCTAGTAACTATGAACCTGTTATCAGTTTGCCATCCATTCCCTACTGTGATATTACTAGCTTATTATTTTTTTAATGCAACATGGGCAATTTATTCCTCAAGGGCAACAACCACTTTATTTGTAGATGAAACAATGACATATAAAGTTGTTTGCTAGCAGCAACCTCTTCATTAGTTACAGATTTCTTTAATGTGGAATTTAGATGTCTTTTACTTCTTCAGAGATTGTGCATATTTATTGATACTGGTGGACTGTAGAAGTTTGAGTAGACTTTTATGATGGAAATGTAAGTTTGAGTAGACTTTTATGATGGAAATGTTCTGAATTGGGCAGTTTTGTCATTATTGGTGCATGCATTTTGTTTCATTGTTTACTGAAAAAATGTTCAGAACAATAAATTTAAAATGCCCTCTGACAACTATACTGTATTGTACAAGGAATATAATTTAATACAATTAGGAAGGTGTATCAAAGAGCATGTGTATGATTCGTGTTCAAGGGGCCTGTGATTTGAAAACAGCCCAAAGTTAATCTTTATCTGCCACTGGCAACATTTATTTTCTTTGAATGTGGGTTTCAATGCTGTTTCAATGAATGTGAGTTTCAAGGGCAGAGAAGTTTTAATGCTAAGTCTATTTTCATTGTGAGACTGCATTGCTTTGTTTAGCAGATATCTATTAGGGTCTGTGCTGTAAAATGCAAATCATTGCGGAAGTAAAGCAGTATGCACATTACAGTGTTTATGGTAAATGGGGTGAAATAACCAAGGATTGGGACATTGGAATGGCTGCAGGGGGGAGGCTCCATTCGACCATGATTTTGTAAGGGGGGAAGGGCAGCAAATTCAGACAGTCCCGCTGAACTATACCTCTCAACTGTTCAGATTTTTGCAGAATGAATAGATTTTTGCTTCTTATTTTTGGTTTGTTCTTCATAAAATTTGTGGTTTTCTGGCAAATCATTTAGGAATGAAGTCACTAAATAATGACAAACATTGAGTTTCAGACATTATAACCTTCAGAAAAATACATGCTAAAGCAAGACCTGTTATTCTATCAACTGTCTTAATTTTATAATAGAGCAATTTTTAGTACTGGTTGTATGTTCCCCAATATATTTATTTAGCCTTGTCCAGATTTCCTGCATTAAGAGGGTGAGAGGTACGTGCAAATAAATCGCTTTATAGAATTAGGAATGTCCAAACCTCTCAACAGTCCCCAATTTTGGCTCAAAATGTTGCTCTTCCCCTAATAACCCCTCTGCAAAATGGCAATTTTGGAAGAAAACGTGGAGGGTTTACAATTATAAATAACTGTAATGATCAGAGTTATAGACTACTTTTATTTCAGAAATGCATGTAAATGCTCTTATTTTGTCAGCGGCTCAAGTTAACAGTACTAATATTAAAAAGGTACACTTTCCCTACCTGGTAATCCATCTATTGTAGTTGTATTTGTCATTTACCCTCCTCTCTTACTTATTCCTGTATTCATATGTTTCATTTATGTGTACATTGACAGGTTCCCAGCTGTATTGTGTGGCAATTTTATATTTTTGCATCACATTTTTGGTCTGTTTTTCATAAAATTGTGGTTTTCTGCCAAATTAGTGGCAAATCATTAAAGATTGAAGTTAGAAAATAATGGCAGACATGTGAGTTTCAGATTTCATACCCTTCAGAAATGTCATAGTAATGCAAGATGTACTACTATTCTATTATCTTTCTAAGTTTATAAGAGCAATATTTAAAAATTGTCCTTATTTTTGGGCCTGTGTCCCACTTCTGTGTATGGTTTTGTCCAGATTTCTTGCTCTGAGGTTGAGAGGTATGAATGTCAGAGCCATCACCATCAGCCAGAGACATTTCAAATTGTGACATACTTGTTGCACCCCACTCCCCCATGTAGTGACTCTGGATGTGTCCAAGCAAGTAAGGAGCAGTTATGCAGTGTAAGTGTGCAGAGTATTCCCCCATCCAAGGTAGACACAAGTACGACAGTGGCTTTTCATCTGTCCTTGATTTTGCAGAATGTTCTGGTTTTCTGTCATATTTTTATACTGTTGATTTATGCTTCTTATTATTCAGAAAATGCATGCGGTCACAGTGCCCTGTTGCTTTATGTAGCAATGCTTTAATGACCATTGAGTAAGCTTATCTGAGATTGCAAGATGCAAGTAACCTTTAATAAGCATACTGTTAAATAATTACCAACACTGAAAGCCTTTTTGTTGTTGCCATGCAGAGAATATTTACATTAGTAGATAATGTACAAGCCTTAGGTATTGAAATGCATATGACACTATTTGTAATAAAGGACAGGATTACAGTATTTTCAGAAGCTCATTACATTTGTTGGAGATTTGCAGTCATCTTTGCAGGCTTTACCCATAAACTAAACAAAATGCCAATCTATCATGTGTGGTCCATAACCTGTGCAGTAATCCTTTAAGCAATTTATCTTGAGCTTGTTTCTTGTTTGCTGTTCATTTTTTACTTTGATCATGTTTTCCCCATGAAACAAGTAGATAATTGTCAGGCAGCAGGTCTTGTTTGGATAAGAAACATTTTTACAAGTGGGGGTATCACAGAGATTTCTACTTTCAGCATGTTACTTGGTACTTTTATAAAGCTGAATATAACTTATAATTAGAACTGCAGTGCAAGGAGAAGCTTGTTTTTTTATATACTTGATTTTGACTAGTATTCCAGTAATGTATTTAAAAAAGTAATTTATTTTTTCATGCCTCACAACCTTTTTGTTTCCATCTAGATATTAAGTAAGCTGTCATGTAACCAATGCATTGAAACATTTTTTTCTTCTACACTTCATTTTGTCTTGATTGGATTCTCGTAATGATGGTTTGACACCCAGGGCAGCGTATTTAATTAAAGTTCCAGTTGTGTTTTTGAGCATAGCTCCACCCCTTTCTAGTTGGCCACACCTCTCCCCATTGGCCCCACCCATTCATCTGTCTCCTGCAGCCCACCTGTAATTTGAAGTCACCAGCTGCCACTGTTTAGAAGTCCCAGCTTGAAAGTTAATATCACTCTGTTCATCTGCTCCAGCTATAATTCTAGGTGTTTCTTCAATCACCAATGCCTGCCACATTTGCCTTACAGAACTCTCAAGGCAGTTCTTAGCAGCCTGTGAAGCACTAACAGCTGGTTACCAGGAAGTGAATGCACGGATCCGCCCTTCGGCACTGATTTTAGTGGGGGCACTACTGTTATCAGAGACATTTTGAATAACGAATGGGATAGATTCTCCCAGTTGTCTGACCTTAGAGGAGTTAAGGATACTTCCTTCATTTGTACTTTTAGAAAGGGTCTGAATATTAAAAATTTGATAGATAGAAATTTTTCAACTAGGTCTAATCGTTACAAATTAGGGACATTTAAATGTGGTAGATGCCCCCAGTGTCCTATAATAGCACAAGGTGAAGTGGTGACTGTAGAAGCATGTAGCAAATGTATAACTGTGACTAGCCATTCCTCATGTGAATCTATGGGTCTGGTATATATATATATATATATATATATATATATATATATATATATATATATATATATATATATAGCTAATTGTGGATCTTGTCCCGCTTTTTATATTGGTAAAACGGAAAGAAAGTTGAAGAAACTAATATATGAGCATACTAGGGACATTCATAACCAAAATGTTAGCAACACCCTATATAAACACACCTTGGCTTGTGACCAGGCTGTTTTTTTTCTTTTTATGTGTTAGATGAAATTCTCTATGATATGAGAGGTGGTCAATGGGAGACACGAATTGAGTATGGTGAGTTATATTGGCAGGTTATCCTTGAAGCTTACAGGGAACCTGGATTAAATGAGAATGTTTCCCTTTTACCTGTCCTGAAGTTAAAGGCAGCAAAACCGTAATGTGTAAATGGAGCAACATTCACATAAGTTTTTTTAAAAAAAATTTAACAATTTTAATAAAATTATTACAAATTTTGGATAGTAATATCAAGGGTAACAAGGTTTACAGTTATAGTTTTATACATGTTTTTAAATGAGAATACATGACAGTTTACTTCAGTGCTGTATTTGCATGGAGTCCAATATGTTTCTATTTGTTCTGTCTCTTTAAATGTTCTGTAAGTTGATAATAACTTTTGAGCGTATTAATTATTCAGTTTAATTGTAGACATAAATAGGGGAGTGCTTTTATTTCTGATGTTCATTTCTGATGAAGTGCTTTGACAAAAACGTACATAATAAATTAATGGCGTTAAATACCAAAAGTGCTTGCCTTTTATTCGTTTGGGATTATTTGTGGCTGTACATCTACTGGAGTTGTTTGAATCCTCTGTCTTTGGAGTGTTTTGAGTGTTTTAGTGACTGAGGGTGCCCCTATCTGATTTAAGTTAATTCTTATTTTGTAGTTATTTTGTTTCACTCTGGAAATATTGTTCGGTCACAAGTGTCAGCTAACCTGAAATCTATGAGGCGCTGTATAACTGCCCTGAAATCTATGAAGCACTGTTGTACTGTTTATGCATTATCAGAGTAACGTTACATAGGGGTGTTGTTTTGTGAAATAGTAAAAAATAAGAATCTGCTACGTAGCAGTAAATTGTTTTTGAAACGGACCAAATAATTTTATGACTTTGCCGGAAGGCATGGTGAACTATGCTACTTCATTCAATCTCTGTCTCATACTCATCAAGTGAAAAGTTGTGGCCAAGTGCAGGCAACAAAAGTGTTTTTTTACTTTGCATAACTGAATATATAATTTTGTATCAAGAGTTTCTGCTGAAAAAAGTAGTTGATTACCTCTGTAGTGCAAGATTATTAAAAGGAAAATGTAAATAGCTAGATCTCATCATGGGACAAACTTTGTGGCTTGTACTAGGAAAACTCCACATCTGCTTTTGGAACAAGGGGTAAGGTTAAGCTACAGTAACTTACAGGAGAATGGTGGAAATTGACGGCTGCTCTGAAGAAGCATTTGTACATCAAAAGATGGTGACATAGAATAACTTCTGAATTAAATGCAAGGAGTATGAAATGTTGTAAACAACTGATCTTAGAAAACCTGTGGTTGAAGAATGTCTTTACTTGCAGGATGGAAGGTACACAAACTGGATGGCCCTGGTGATTAGTGTCTACTTACAATCTGTGTATTCTTTTGTTAAGATGGAAACAAGTATTGCACTTCACCAGTCACCTTTGCTCTGACAGCAGCTATTTAGCCTACTTGATCACCTCTATTTAAATAAAGAGAGGGATCTAGCATGACCAGTTGAATTTATTTATACCAAATGCATTTCAAATTTATAAACAGTAATCAGTAATGCTTTCAGTTTAGTATGATTAATATGAGGGGGCACACTAGACCTTTTATAATCAGTTCTAGGGTCACTGCAGCTGTGGGGAAAGGAGAAACCCTGTATTGCTGTGGCCCTATTCAGAGGAAAATTTATTTTGTGAAACATTTGAAAAATAGAATTTCAGCAATTATTGTTTGGTGTGTGTGTGTGTGTGTGTGTGTGTGTGTGTGTGTGTGTGTGTGTGTGTGTGTGTGTGTGTGTGTGTGTGTATATATATATATATATATATATACATATACATACACACACACACACACACACACATATGGATGTACATCAACTCATCAAAAATTTATTGCATTGAACTGCAAGTGATTGAACATAACTTGTCAATCAGCAGCCTATGGAAACTCAGACAAAAATAAAAAAGCTGTTCTTGTTATGTTATCCTATCTCGCCTTCATTCTTACTGGTTGTGTTTGGAAACAATTGTCTTTTCCAACTCAATTACATGTTAAAGCTCGAGGACTTCCACTGGCTCATGGCTGTATGCCTATCCCATCATGCTGTAGTGAAGCTCCCCAGATCTCGTTTGCCGCTAAACAGATCGGAGGCTTCCATCTTGGCTCTGGCTAAGTGAACAACTTTTTTTACCTTTATTATTCCTTTATTATCATAATTTTTCTGGTTCTACTTTAGAATAGAGTTAGCGTTATTTTTCTTGTGTTTATGTAACAAATTTGCTGCTGTGTAGTTGCTTTAGGCTGTCGTTTTCCTTTAAGGCCTTGTTTTTCTCTATCCCAGTTAAAGTTTCTGCTGTTGTTAAAAAAAATAGAAAGCATCAGCCCATTTAAGTTAGAGGGCTGTCTCTGCCCGTTTTAGTTAGAGGGCATCTTGTTATTGTTTTATTAGTAGTTGTTTTTTCCACTGTTTAAAGGAAAGGAGTGTTAGCCCGTTTAAGTTAGAGGGCTTCTGCTGCCCGTTTTAGTTAGAGGACTTCCTAACCTTGTCTTTTCCCTCCCTTCTGTGCTACTTTTTTAATTAAAAAAGTTTGTCTTTATATATAATTATTCCTTAGTAGTTTAGGGTGTTAAATTGTTGTTGCATTTTTTTTTGTCTGTTGTTGTATGTGTCTGCACAGAGTTTGAAACATATCCAAGGAGCATAAAGAATCTAAACCTTTGGGCTTCAAAAAGTGTACCAAATGCAAGAAGATGTCAATTACTGACCCCCATACTATATGTGTGTACTGCTTGGGAGCAGTACATCTTCAGGAGATATGCTCAGTGTGTCACTCATTTAGCTCTAGAGTACTGTTATCGCATAAAAATAAGTTGATTGTAAGAGGTCTTTTGAAGTCCCCATTCCAAGAAGCTACAGAAGAAGGTCTGGGCACTTCAGCATCAGTCAAATCTAGCCACAAGAACTGGAACGTAGACTGGGAACAAGAGATACAAATTTTAGCATAAACAACAATACACTACTGTAGCATAAAAATGGATAGTAGAAATGCGTTTTTAAACACACCTTTAAGTGTCCTAACTGTAATAAGTTTTTGTTTTCAGTTTTGGAACAGGGAACCCATCATACAAGGGGTGGGGATTTTAAGACTTGGAACAAAAAGAAGCATTGTGGCAGATCAGGTTAAACTCTGACAAAGCACCAGGACTGAATGATGTAGTTAACATCAAGTGTTTCTTAAAGAACCACTGGGTTCACTTGAACAAATAAGTTTTTAACAGAAGTATATGTCTTTAATAGTTGTTTGTGATGTCACTTAATTGTGGGATGAAGATGTACTTTCTGTTGGCTTACAGATATTTTTAAACTGAAGTTTTTTATTGTTGAATGTATTGTTTTCTGATGAAGTCTAATGACAAAAGTGGAAAATAAATTGTTTGCGCTAAAATTTGTGCCTCTCATTCCCAGTCGAAGTTCAGTTCTTGTGGCTTGTTGTGATATTCTGGAAGTTTTAGTTTGTTTTTGTGGTTAATCAGTCAAATCTACTTCATCAAGATCAGACAAATCAACAAAAAGATCTTCTCCCTCTTCAGGACAATTAGAACCTTAAAAAAAGTTAAGCAAAATTGCATCTCCGGCTTCAACTATGTCAGAACTGACAAAATCTGCTTCATCGGCGCCAATGAAATTTGAACTCAGGAGCCAGTCCCCAGAATTGGAGCCGGTTACTCCTGTTTTGAGATCACCTATCGTACAATCAGTAAGGTCTCCTACTGCCTCCTCTAAGTCCATCAGGAGTCTTTCAGATGATGATGTGGACAGGGAGGTACTTAGGCTTCTAAAGACACTGGCGCTTGCTAAAATCCTCTTGGCTCCAACCCACAGGGATATGGAGCCAGCCAAGACCATTCCACCAACATTGATTCCTCCTCCAAGCTAACCCAGGACCTCGGAGCCAGAATGCTTGGAACTGACTGTTGTGGAACCATCTGTGCCGATAACCATCCTAGTATCTTTGGAACCATCTGCGCCGACATCCTCGGTTCTGTCCGAGGGGTCTAGGAGCCAACGCTGTCCAGTTGGATCCGGGGAGGGGAGTCGGATCGAACAGTTGTCAGATCTGACCCTGCCTCTCAGGGCTTCAGCGCGGATGAGCTTGGCTCCTACATCAGTTTCAGAGACCACCCCCTTGGTTCTGGGGATTTTTTCTGGCTCTTTGGAGCTGGAGGTGTCTTCAGATCAGGGGAGGGGGTCTTTTGAGCTGATGAGGAGGGTGCTGTCTCCTCAGATAGTTCCACTGAGGGGTTCCGACATTCTTCCCCCTAAGGCGCTGGTTTCATCTCAGTACCACACCATCCACAGACCAGCAGAGACCCTAGGCCTCATGGTACCCCATCGGGTGAACCCCCTCTCTTCCAAAACCTCTCCAGAATACCCTTCTGAAGAGGTCCCTCATAAGGGACACTGCAAGAGGAAGCATTTGGACTACCCAGATGAGTCAGTCACCTTGGACACAGACCTTGATGAGTCAGAAGGGTCCCCACGGTTGCCCTCTGAGGATGTCTTCTTTTGCAGACATCGTAGAAGCCCTTAAGCAGAGAGGCAGCTGGAAGCCCATCAACCATTCTGATGAGGAGTCTGTTTACCTGAAGGCCATTGCGTCTCACCCTTCAGCCACTTGGGTGTCTCTGCCTTTTGATGAACTTATGGAACTAGTTAGTTGAAAGGCATGGGAGTCTCCAGATGTAGTGGAGCCTGTCCCTAGGAGGCCAAATAAGTTCATTACAGCCCCTTCAGATAAAGGCTTCCTGACCAAGGATGTCCCTGTTGATGGAATGGTGGTGGCAGCAGCCACCAAAAAGGAGATTTCTGAAACATCCTCGTCTGTCCATCCTTCGAACAAGGAGTCTCATACAATGGACAGATACGGGAAGTGCACTTTTGCTTCAGCGACTTTTGCACTCCGATCGCTGAACTATCTAACACATTTTACAAGGCTACAAAGTGATCTCCTAAAGGAGCTAGGAGATACTCTCCAAGGTACAGTAACTGCAGGGGTAGCAGACAAGATTTCCTCTCAGCTCTCCACCTTAAATTCTGTGGTCAACTCCTCCATGATGCTCATTTCTTATGCAGCAGATGGAGCAAACAGAACAGCGGGTTCAGGAATTTCCCTAATGAAACATTCCTGGATGCACTTATGCGAGTTTGTGAAACCTTTCAAATCTTCCCTTACTAATGCCCTATTCGATGGCTCATCCTTGTTCAGGCCAAAAGTTAAGGAGATGCTAACCAGGTGTGAACAAGAAGATAAGACTCTCTCTGCCATAGGAGTCCATTTTTCCGTACCTTCTAGACCTTATCCAAAAAGCCAGGAGGTGGGGTGATGTGGTTCCGTAAATCCCAGAGAGTTTTTCAGGACATATGTAGTGACTCTTCCCCTAGGGGGAGAGGGGGAATTGCAAATGGAAGATGCCATCCACGTGGCAGATGGGGTCCACAAAACCAGGGCTACAGAGATTCTTTTTGTGGTCGGCCCTTTCAGTGCTCCCGAAGGGAGGCCCATCTGTCCAACTCTGGGGGCACTTATCTTTGTACCTATAAGCCTGGCTGGAAATAACAAAAGACAAGTGAGTATAAGGTATCACATCACCACAGTAGTCAGGAAATCCTTCTACGTGGCACACATCATCACAAAAGGTTTCTCATCCAGAAAAAAAGAGGTCATTGTTTTCCTCTACTCATCACTCATTAGACCCATTATAGAGTACAACACCCCTTTTGGAATGTACCTCACAAGACATCTACAACAACTGGAAAGGCCGGTGAAATATCTCACAAAGAGGATTACTGGCCTCAAAGAGATGCCCTATGCAGACCGTCTCAAAAAACTCCAGCTTTACTCTGTCGCATATCGCCTACTCAGAGGTGATCTCTGCCTAACATACCAAGCTATGTCAAACCCAGAGCTGTTGGACATGCTCCACTTAAAGAAATCCCAATCCCTCCAAGCTACACGCTCTAGGGAACTAAACCTTGTCACCACAATAAACAGAACATGCCAGAGGGATAGATTCCTGTCCCAGAGACTTCCCATACTCTGGAATAAACTACCTGTCTATATCAGACAAAGCTCCTCATTAGCGCTCTTCAAGAAAAATCTTGATGATTGGATGGGAAATAGGAAATTCACCCCGGGGATCACCTCTGTGGCTCTGCTCGACAGTGGCACAGGAAAATAATTTTCTTGGGTGGCAAAAGCTAGGCTACATTTTTGGCTGGGCTTGTATAGGCCCCAGGGACGATAGCCTAGTACCTACCTATGAACTATACTCCGTACCATTTTTTCTTCCCATCCCAAACATAAAGAAAATCACGGACGATCCACCCAGTCAGAGGGATCAAGCAACTCTAGAAATTCAAAAGTTGCTAGGCAAAAGAGTCATCCAAAGAGTCCCCACAGACCAAATAGAATCCGGAACTTACTCAAGATTCTTTTTAGTGCCAAAAAGAACAGGGGACTGGAGACCAGTTTTGGATCTCTGCATATTGAACAAATCAGTAAAAAAGACCAAGTTCCAGATGGTAACACTGCAGCTGATTCTTCCATTTTTGGGAAAAGACAATTGGATGTGCTCTATAGACCTCCAGGACGCATACTACCACATAAAGATGGACAGGCCATCCAGGAGTCATCTGCACATCTTGCTGGGAGCCAGTCATTACCAGCTTTGAGCTCTGCCCTTTGGTCTCACTACAGCCCCCAGAGTGTTCACCAAGTGCATGGCAGTAGTCACGGCTCACCTGAGATGTCTAGGATTCTGAGTATTTCTGTATCTAGATGACTGGCTCCTAACTGCTACCACCAAGCATCTACTACTGGAATCAAGATACACCACTCTCTCTCTCTGTCTGCTCTCATCTGGGAATCACAATAAATTACGAAAAATCTGCCTTGTTGCCATTGCAACATATCGTGTTTATAGGATCAGATCTAGATTCAATAAACATGAAGCAAAACTTCCTACAGAAAGAGTCCTAGTTCTGAGACAGCAAGTCTCCAACCTTCTCTCCAAAACAAAAGTACAGGCAAAAAAAAAAGTCTTGAAAGCCTTGGGCACCATGGCATCTGTGATAAGTTTAATTCCACTTGCACGCATCCACATGAGAATTTTACTGTGGCTTCTATTCACCCATTGTTCATTACAAGAGCTACCCATGTCTCACCAAATTCTGTTAACAGAGTCCTGCAAGAAGGACCTTCGCTGGTGGCTTCACTCCAGTCACATAACATCAGGTCAGCCATTTCTTCTCCCTCAGCCGGTGGCCACAGTGACCACAGACACCTCGCAGATAGGGTGGAGGTGGGCATTATCTGGGAGGACAGTTCAAGGCACTTGGCAGGATCAGGAGGCTCACTTGCACATCAATATCCTAGAGATGAGGGTGGTGCTTATGATGCTGCAGGCACTCCAGGACTCTCTTCCACTGGGAACAATTGCAATTCAGACAGACAACATGTCAGTTGTCTGGTACATAAACAAACAAGGAGGGACCAGGTCTTACCCCTTTGTCAAGAGGCCCTCAAATTGTGGCAATGGGTGATCTCCTCCCAATTGCTTTCTAATAGCAATGCACATCCCGGAGAGGTCCAATGTGATAGCAGACAAACTCAGCAGAGCGATTTTCATGCCCCACGAGTGGTCTATAAAACAAGTAGCAGCAGAGAGGTTCTTCTTCCATGAATGCCAAATGCAGTAGCTATTTTGCCCTAATCCCCCCTCCAGGGAGTCACCAAGGGATGCACTTGTGCATGACTGGCCCCCCGGGACTTCTTTATGCCTTTCCACTAATACCAAAGTTTCTCCAGAAAGGCAACTCATTGGGAAGCAGGCTAATTCCCATTGCCCCATATTGGCCTTGTCAGATTTGGTTCCCCTTCCTTTGGCCTTATCTTCAGGAGGAGCCCTGGGTTCTGGACCCAGTTTCAGAGCTTTGGACTCACACGTCTGGAAAGCACCACCCTTGTCTTTGAACCCTCAAATTGACAGCTTGGCTGCTCTGATTACAAATATAGCCAGGCTTCCTAACCTCCCTCATTTGGTCAAGCATATCTTGATCTTCTCATAAAGCTTCGACAAGAAAATTATATATCAGTAAATGGAAGAGGTTTTCTTCCTGGGCTCTGACAAGACACATTGATCCCTTCTCTGCTCCTATAAGTTCTATCTTCAAATTTCTGGCAAAACTATTTAATGAAAGTGCAGCTGCAGTTTCCATTTCTGTACAGTTAGTAACAATATCTAATTTCCATATAAGCAATTTTGCCCCTAACTTGCTGTCCCACAAAATACGCAAAACCTTCCCGAAGGGTACTAACTTAAGACCACCCTTAAAACACCCCTACCGCCATGGGACCTAAACTTTGTTCTGTCCTGCTTGACCCCCCCCCCACTTTGAACCTGTGTCATCATGTGATCTAAAAGTTATAATGTGGAAGACAAGTATGTTGATTGCCATCACTTCTGCCAGAAGAGTTTCAGAGCTGCAAGCTTTATCGATCAAGCCACCATATATGCTTTTTCATCAAGACAAGAGTATCCCTTTGAACAAACCTATTCTTCCTGCCAAAAGTATGTTCAGAATCTAACCTAAATCAGTCCATAGAGTTACTAGTTTTCTTTCCAGATCATGGCAACAAGGCAGAATATAAACTTCACCACTTGGATGTTCATAGGCAATGATGTTTCTACTTACATAGAACAAAGGACTTCAGGAAATCTGATCAGCTATTTGTGTCATTTTCAGAAGCAAAGAAAGGTGCCCCTATATCTAAGGTCACTCTTTCAAAATGACTCTCATATTGAACCACTTTTACATATGAATCCAATAACAAGATTCTTCTCTTTAAAGTCAAAGCCCATTCTACAAGAGCCATGGCAACCTCTTTTGCTTTTAGAGCGAGACTGCCACTTGATAGCATTTGTGCTGCTGTGACTTGAGCAATGCCTCATACCTTTATCACTCATTACAAAGTAGATTTGGCCTCCAGGGACAGGGCCACCTTTGGGTCCACTGCCCTGAAGAATATACTCCAGTGAGCCACCCAGAAAATATGGTGCTAGGGACGCTATTCTCAACCAGTAAGAATGAAGGCAAGATAGGACAACATAACATAAAGAAGTTTTGTACTCACCATAACGTTCCATGTTTGTTGTCCATCTCAACTTCATTCTTACATCTCACCCTCCTTCTCCCTACCTATGGTCCTGGAGGTCAAAAGAGGACAAAGAAGTTCTTTCTCTGGCAAGTGTGTCCCTGACCTTCTTCATTGTCTTCAAAATAGGTATTGATGGTACCTTAGGTTCCTAATGTTATCAGCAAACAAGATCTAGGGAGCTTCACTAGAGCATGATGGGATAGGGATACAGCCACGAGCCAGTGGAAGTCCTTGAGCTTTAGTATGCAGCCGAGTCGGAATCAAGAATCGGTTCCGAACCCAACCAGTAAGAATGAAGGTGAGAAGGACAACAAACATGGAACGTTATAGTGAGTACATAACTTCTTTTTTTTGCAGGGTGCAACCCCCTGTGCACTCCCACACCCTATGCTAATTATATATCCCAACTCGAAGATCACACTACAGTGAGGAAAGGGGCAATTCCACAGTCCCCACTGTACTGTTTCTAGAACACTAATAAAAACAAGCACTAAAATCATAAGAAGACTTCTCTTAAATATGTTATATTCAGTAGATGTAATTAACGCATTCCCTCCAGTACAGCTGTTCTGAGTGTGTACCTTTAACTCCCAGTGGGTGTGGCTTGAGCCTTTAGAAAATGAAGTTATCACCTTACAGTTCTAACAAGTACTCACTGACAGAGGTCAGATATTGTACAGCTCTGTTTGTCATCATGTGTGCTTCAAGATAAAATATTTGGACACCTTGTATGTAGCATGGTTTTGGAATTATTAATGCAAAAATGAACAAGTAATATTTGATGCCTAGAGGCACAGTCGGAAGTAACTGCAGAAACACCTGGAGGTGCACTTAGCTGTGATGAGTTAAGGTACGGATGCTCTGGATGTTAGTGTTAGGTGTTTAACTGTGCTTTTCTGTTCTGCTAAGGGATGTGTGGAATAGGTCTGTGTGTTATGTACAGATGTTATGCTTTGGTTAGTAGTGTAAGGGGAGTAGGATATATTTTAGTTTTAATTTCAAATGAAACTGCATTGATTACATTTACATTGTATGTTTTATGATGTATTTGTTTACTAATGAAAGTGCTTGTAAATGAAAGTGGTCAATGTATTGTGTGTAAAAAGGTTGCAAAGCAACTCCAGTTATTATTTTCCTTTCTTCCCAAACTACTGCTCTACAAATGCCCTTCACATGGATTAAGACCCTGCACAACCAGCCTCGAAGGCAAGTATGTTTAATGTTAACACTGAGGTTAGTCAGTGTTGGACAGTAAAATCCATAAGAGAAATGCAGAAACTGCAAAAGCCATGGTGTAGGTGCTGAGTACCAGTGTCCTGGAGTTTTTATCACTTTTATGATATAAGCAGTGTATCACATTTATTTATGTAGTAATTTCATTTTTAATTACTCAGTGATCCTTCTCTATATTAACCTGCTCATTTCAAGTCACAACCAGGGATACCACAATTACTATGTAGGGTAGATTATATATGCATGTAGTATATGAGTAATGTAGGGTTTATTATAAAATGAGAAATATCGTTTTACAGCAAGGTAATAGTTCAGTCCAACAGAAAATAAAAAGAAAACAAAATTAGAAGTATCTGTAAAGAAGTAATATTTCAATGTGCATATTTGTGCATTAATATTAAAAGTCAGTAGTTCATGGAACTACACTTCTAATGAAGAATCTTAATCATATTCATACAGGTTTGGGGGGGATATAACATGGATTTTTGGTCGAAGGAGGTGAACTTGTATAATGATACTAAGCTGCTGGAGAGGTATATCGAGTTAAAAATTACACCCAGGGGTCTTCGTGTTGATCTTTTGCCTGCCGGTGATTTTGAAGAGGAAGAACTGGACCTCTGTGAGGAATGGAAGGTATCATTAAATTGTACTTTGGGCTGGCTTAGAGTGCTTATTAAGCGTAATCAGAGAAAGCTAACTAACTTACACAAGGAAATTGCGAGTGTGGAGGACTCTTTGAGAAAGGAGTCTTCCAGTGTGGTATTTGATTGGAAAGTGTCTGAAATTAAGAAGAAAATACAGAAAATAGAGCAAGATACAATTTCACAAAAAAAATAAGTAAATAAAACGTAAGCTGGCCCGGGACATTAATGATTTTCAAAGTGGAACAGTATACCTATGGGAACGAAAGCCTCGCAGGGGTCATGGTAAAAATGCAGCATGTACTGGAAGAGGAAGTGGCTGTGATTCATCCGTTTCATCGAGTGAACTGTTAGAAAAAATTTTTCTTTCGAAAGTATTACAGACTCAGAGGCATCAGAGAGAAGTGCTCAAGGGGAGCAACAGCAGCAGGTGCAACAGCCATGAAAGCAGCAAAACAATCGGGGGATAGTATTTGGTCGCAAACAAAGGGGAAATACAGTTAATTTGGACTTTATTGGACATTTTGATGTCAATAATAGTTGTGAGTATGATGATTTAGAGATAATCAACTTAACAACTGTTGTAGTTTCAAATGTAGAAAGGGATGTTTTACGAAAAGTTATGAAATTCGTACCTACCAGAAAGCCTACACTAGCGAGTTTATTAATGGAGATTTACAGGTTCTGTTGTAAATTGCATTTAATGTATTATTTTGAGAACAAGAGAATGATACAGTATGAGACCGATTCTAATTTGGAATCAGATGATTTGTTAAATGTATCTATCTATGAATATGAGGATGTTTTTGATAATAGTGATGACGTCAATTTTTGTAATGACGGCGCACAGGACACTGAAGGAAACATGATGGAAAATGCTACATAGTTTGTCACAGTGTATGGTTGATTTGTTTTGCCAGTCCTTCCTAATTATTCCAGAACATTTATGCCCCCTAAATTGAATCAAACAATATCCACAGAAAAGCTCACACCAGGCGTAGTGCAGCAGACAAAAGTATAATCCAAATACAAGCGTAATGCAGCAAACAGCAATAATGCAGCAAGCCGAGATAAATCCAACTTTGAACTCCAAGTTTAATCCAAATTCAAAATGTTAGCGCTTTTGTCCCTTAACACATTAATACAGGAAATTCATCAGGCAGAGTACTTTACATTCAGCCTCCTTTTAAAAGATAAAACTAGTGACCTCACTTCCTCTCTTCCATTCACATACAAAACAGTTTTTTGTTCTTAAAGGGACCACTGTTTTTTTGTTTTTTTTTAAAATGCAAGTACACTACAGTAAAAGACTACATGTATAAAAATCATGTAAATAATGCCATGCAATGCAGGTACAATACAGTAAAAGACTACATATGTAAATGTTTTTATGTTCAGATTACATGACACACTATGGTATTATTTATGTGATTTTACATATGTAGTCTTTGCTGCATTATGCTTGTATTTGGATTATATTTTTGCCAGCTGCACTACACCTGGTGTGAGCTTTTCTGTGGATATTGTTTGATTCAATTTAAGGGGCATAAATGTTCTGGAATAATTAGGAAGGACTGGCAAAACAAATCGACCATACACTGTGACAAAATATATGGATTTACTGGTTCGTTGTTTTCATTTTCTATTATTTATTCATTTATTATTTTATTTTACATTTGTTGACCGGGAAAGTCCGACTGGACACAGGTCCATTTTCAGCGGAGGCCCAGGGAGAAAAGCTCCAAAACAAAAAGTCCATACATTCCAGGCAAAGATTTATACTAAATGGTTATTATTTTCAAACAACATCTCTGTTTGAGAAAACGTTAACTTTTAACATAGAGAAGGAATTTAAAATTTTAAAATATGTAAGTTTAATTTGACTAAAGAACAGTGGGTAACGTTGCAGTCATTAAGAAGGAAGGCCAAATCATGTGTATTTAGAGAAGCAGACAAAGGGGGAAATCGGGTTATAATGAGCAATAATCAATATAATGATATGGTGATGGAACTTTTGAATTAACCCAGTGATTATGAAAAACTAAACTTTAACCCCTGTGTTCGTTTCCGCAATGAACTTTTGGAATTGTTGAAAAGTGGTAGTAGGATGGTTTTTTTTTACAAATTCAGATGTTAACAGATTGCATATTAAAAACCCTAAGGACCCTGTGTTTTTTCCTGTCCCTAAAAATACACACCGATAGATGGAAACCGCGGGGAACACCGATTGTATCAGGAATTGGCTCCTATATTCAGAATGTGGGGGTATTTGTGGATTTGGTGTTGAAGCCTTGTTTAGGCAGGATCCCTACTCATATTAGAAATGGACAGGAACTGTATCAAAAGATTAATGGTATGGAATGGAAGGAGGACTTTTTCTGGGTAACAATGGATGTATCAGCCCTATATACCAATATTAATATCATATGGGGGTTGGAAGCAGTTGAAAATATCATGGGAGAAAGTCCACGAACCATGTATATTGTACAGCTATTGGAGTTCTGTCTTACTCATAATTATTTTTGTTATGAAGGGGAGGTATACCTACAGAAGCGGGGCGCCGCTGTGGGTGCTGCATATGCTACTTCTTATGCCATTATATATATATATATATATATATATATATATATATATATATATATATATATATGTATATATGTGGGAGAGGTTGAAAGAACACAGATATTGCCATTATACTGGCCAACAGATTCAGTGCCAACTTTACCCCCCCCCCCCCAAAGAACCAATCACAATACCAGTAGATTGCCAGGCACACAGTATTACTGCTGCACAGGTTAAAACAGCACTGTCCAAGGCCAAGAGTACAGCTTCTGTGGGACCTGTCAATATCCCTGGTTGTGTTCTACATGATCTACAGAGTAAACTGGCACCTCACCTGTGTGCCCCGTTCAATCACAGCCTCACCTCAGGCTTTGTCCCTGCCAAATGGTGCACTGCTACAGTCATCCCTCCCCACAAAGGAGGAGTGACTACAGACCCTGGGAACTATCACCCCATTAGCCTGACAGGTCTGATATGCAAAGCTGTGGAATGCATCATCATCATGGACCTAATAAACAAGGATATAGGGAATCTCCAAACTCTGGATCCCACACATTTGTGAAGGGTAGATCATGCCAGCTCAACTTGGTCGACTTCTTTGAGTCAGTCACCAGAGCTGTGGATGAAGGCAAGGTGGTTCATACAGCCTACCTTGATATAGCCAAGGCTTTTGATACCATTCCCCACTCTAGGAATCATAGAAAAACTCACTAAACTTGGCATCACCCCTTATATCACTAGATGGGTTGCAAACTGGCTCACAGATAGAACCCACAGTGTGAAAGTAGCTGACTCCAAGTCAAACTGCTGATTAGTCACGAGTGGAGTCCCACAGGGTTTGGTCCTGGGTCCTCTCCTGTTTGGTATCTACTTCTCTGAAGTCCAGGCCAACATGAAGGGACTCTGGCTGACAAAGTTCACAGATGATTGCAAGTTGGGAGCTATTATTAACTCCCCAAGTGATGCTGACATCCTACAGAAAAACCTCAATGACACCAACGACTGGTGTCAGAACCATGGCCTTAAGCTCAATGCCAAAATATGTGTTGTCATCCCCCTTTGGGGAAAACCCAGTTCCCATGAATTACCACATTGATGGTAGTCCACTGAACACAGAAGGCGTTATAAGAGATCTGGGAACACAGGTTGACAGCAACCTCTCTTTTGATCACCACATTGCCACTGTGGTCAGCAAGTCCTTCTATGTGACACATCTCATTACTAAGGGTTTTGCATCTAGGAAGAAAGAGGTCATTGTCTCCCTCTACTCTTTCCTCATTAGGTCAGTCATCGAGTACAATGCCCCACTGGTATGTACCTCACTAGACACCTGCAACAACTGGAAGGGCCACAAAAGTACCTCACAAAGAGGATCCTAGGCCTTAAACACTTGCCCTATATGGACAGACTCAAAAAAATCCAACTATTCTCTGTCTCATTTCGCCTACTTAGAGGCAATCTCTACTTGACTTACAAAGCCATGTCTGACCCAGCTCTGTTAGAAATGCTACATCTAAAGAAATCCCAATCCCTCTGCACCACACGCTCCAGAGACCTCAACCTCATTACCACAATTAACAGAACATTCTGGAGAGACAGGTTCATAACCCAGAGACTGCCCATGCTATGGAACAGAGTTCCCATACATGTTAAGCAGAGCACCTCGCTGACCCTCCAAGAGAAATCTTGATGGGTGGATGGAAAATTGGAAAATTCACCCTGGGGATAACACCAGTGGCTCTACTCGACAGAGGCACTGGGAACTAAGGTCGGGTGGCACTATGCTAGGGTAATCCTACATTAAGCTTGTAAAGGCCCCAGGGCCATTAGCCTAGTACACACCTATGAACATATATATATAGCTATTTTAAGGAGAGGGTAGTGATTTACCAATGATATATAGATGATTTATTTTTTGTTTGTAGGGGCACACATCAGGAATTTGTTATTCATGGAAAATTTGAATAAGAATGCACAGGGCCTTCATTTTAGCTGCCAGGTGGACAGGAAGGCTATTAATTTCTTGGACCTTTTATTTTATGTGGATGAAAACTTTAGGGCACAGCACAAGTTATATTGTAAACCCATATCTGTTAATTTCTTACATGCCTCAAGCATGCACCCTGACCATTTGATAGAAACTTTGCCTTTTGGTGAATTCAAACAGGTATGTATAAACACTTCTGATGTTAGATTGAGGGAACAAAATTTGGTGGAAGTGGAATAGAGATTATTAAGAAAAGGAAATACCAGGAAAAATCTTGAAAGAGGCAAGAGGAAGGCAGTGGGGGACCATATGGAAATGTGAAGGAAGGAAGGATGTGAAGAAGTTTAATAATAAGGGTTTACATGAAAAAGATAAACTTTTTTATGTAACCACATTTTTTGAATTATCTGAGGTTTTGAAAAGATAGGTAGGGGAATTATGGCCAGTGATGACCTCAGATGAGAGGTTGTCTGATATTTTTCCAGAAAAAGTGACTTTCTCCTGTGGGTGTTTGTATAATTTACAATAATTGTTGAATAGGCCTTTAGAGGGGGGACAAACTGTCTCTAGTGTAGTAGGATCTTTCCCCTATGGTAGTTGCAGTATATGTGGGAGGATACGTAATCTATCCGGCACATATATTAATGGTTACAGATATGTAGCCAGGGGAAAGTTTAATTGTAGGTCCTGTGGCTTAGTTTATATTTTGGGATATGGGTGTAGCACCCCTTATTGGTATATTGGACAAACAAAAAGACAGGTTAGAATCAGGGTATTAGAACTTCTAACTGATATCAGAAACAAGAGACTAGAAAGCCCAGTGGCTAGGCACTTTAGTTTAAAACATGAGGGGGAAACTACTTCTTTGTTCTTCAGTGGCCTAGCACAACCTCTGGGAGTTAGAGGAGATTTTAGAAGTAAATGGAATTACTTGGAAACCATGCATATTTTAAATTATGGTAGCCTTCATCCCAAAGGATTACATTTGGAAATTTGTTTAAATTTTTAAATAATATATGCACAGTATTTTTTCTGAATTACAGTACGTAATGTTTGTACTATCATTGACTGGGGTTGGTGTGGGATTTTCTGAACTGGTAGAACAAAGGGTTAAGCAATTAACCAATTAATTAACATAATGAATATGATTGGATTTGGTTAATTGTTAATTATGTGTATAAATTATGGATATGTGTGTGTATCCTTTGAAGGCGACATGCCGAGGTAGAAGATCGATTGGTGAAGTAAAGAGGAAGAATTTCAGCTTCTTTGTGTTTTTTGAAGATTCTTATTAACTCCACATAGGTCCATGTTGGCAAAAAAAAATATCAAAAAAATATACTGCCTTCATAAGCTGTCAGAAGTGCTTCACCCAGTATGAATCAAGACATTCTTGTTGTGAAGTTTGCAACAATAACAAATCATTTTAAAATGATCAGAGAGAAGCTACATACAGGAAAAAAATAGACTGATTTCACACACTACCTGAAGTGCTTTTCCCAGTACTGCGGTGGTGGTGCTGCAGTAGCGTTGTCACCTCACAGTAAGATATTGTCCTGTTCAATTTTCAGCTAAAGCGTCTTCTGTGTGGAGACATGCGTGAATGGGCGTACCTTTGTTGAAGGTTGTGCGTCAGAGCTGGCAACTCGGCACATAAAAATCTACTGCCAATCATTAGCGGACCAGAGTTCCACTGTGGCGACCCCTAACCGGAAAAAGCTGAAAGATACAACAACAACCTGAAGTGCTTTTCCCAAGTTGAGATGAAATATTCTTACTTTGCAGTTTTGGAATGTGAGAAAGCATTTTAAAATGATCATAGACAACAATCTTAGTAGAAAGACACAAAACAGGTCAGCACTTAAGTCATGAATCATGCAACTTCTCTGTACTGCTGCAAGTTCTGATTGCTAGTGCCACATAAATCATGCCAATTAAAATTCCAAAGTAATGGGGTAGAATGAAACATTTTGAAGTTCACTGAAAATGTAAAAGAGATGGGTCCAAACTAGAGAAATATGTTTTAGATAAAATAGTTTCCAAAGAAGCAAACACAAACAAAATTATATTAACTATTTGCTGCTCACAAACTGATTTTATGTGAACAAAGCCAAAATGTTCTCACTTTGCAGTTTATGATTGTGTGTAAGGCATTTTGCTCCATTTGATATCGATGTAGTTGACTGTCAGACTTAACACCTCATACAGGGTTATTAAAGAGTCTGCTAGCATGATCCTTAAGGATGACTAAACTGTCTGTCTTGCCTTCCTAATATGTAGTGATAATGAATTTTGTAACTGTCTAGCCCTGCAATGGAATTATTTCCTTTTTTAAGCTTGAATTAGAAATCAATAAGGCCACCAATGCATTGTTGTTCCTAGTGAGAAGGAATGTTGCAGGAATTCCAACCCTAGTTAGGATAATGTAGTGTCATTTCCACAGGATTTGCAGACATACCTCTCAACCTGGAAACATCAAAAATCTGGACAAGGCCCATGAAAAATAGGTACAAATCTGTACGCTGATTAACATAAAATTTACATACATAATTGTGTAACCCCGCCCACTCCAATGGAATTGTGGGATACCAATTTTCAAACGCAACCTGAAGAACAGACAACCAAAATATGGTCCCAGAGTCTCCCGCAGTCATTCCAATGTCCCATAACTTGGCTATTTTCTCCCCATTTACCATAAACACTGCAATGCGCATACTGCTTTACTTCTACAATGATTATTTGGACTGGATTTCATTTAACACTTTTATTTTACATTTTATAGGAAAAACAGTAAGATATCTGCTAAACAAAGTAATATAGTCTCACAATGAAAATATACTTAGCATTAAAACTTCTCTGCTCTTGAAACTCACATTCATTGAAACAGCATTTAAACCCACATTCAAACAAAATGCATCTGTCCAGTGGTGGATAAAGATAACCTCTGGGCTGTTTTCAAATCATAGGCCCCTTGCACACAAAACATACATGTGTTCTTTGATGCACCTTCCTGACTGTATTAAATTATATTCCTTGTATAATACAGCACACTTGTTAGCGCAGGTTTAAAATTTATTGTTTTGAACATTTTTCCAGTAAGCAATGAAACAAAATGCATAAACCAATAATGACAAAACTGCCCAATTCAGAACATTTCCATCATAAAAGTCTACTCAGACTTCTACAATACACCAGTAAATATGCACACAATGACAATCTCTGAAGTAAAAGTCATCTAAATAATTCCACATTAAAGAGGTATGTAACTAATGAAGAGGTTGCTGCATCTGCATTTCTAGTGCCTGTTTTATTTTGTCAGTCCAGATGACTGACAACAAAAGCCAAAACTGCAACAAAAAAGAAATACATTTAAAGGTTAAAATGTGAAATTTAAAACAGTGGATTTAATTACCTAAATGTCACAAAGAAATGGGTTTACTGAACTACAGGAAAGATAAACCTTATGCAGAGGAATGAAAACTTACCAAACCACGCATAAAACATTTCAGTTTACTACTGCAGACCTGAGTAGAAATATTTTGAGCCAACAAAACAAATTTAAACATTTACAAAACAAGCCTAAGGTCCATGCCATGAACAATGGAAAACAAGCTGCAACAGCAGAAATGACTGATTTGCTTCCTTCAAGTATGACACCACGTTTCTGAAAAGGACACTACCAATAAGTGCAACAGAGTTAAGCCACAAGCAGTCAGTGTCGATGATGCAACCCATTGTCTTCTGCATGTACTTAAACCCTATCTACATTCTTAAAACACTTATGGAATATGATGAAATAGCTTCCATTTCCTTACCATTTTCAAAATGTCAAGAAACACAGAAATAACACATGAAAGTGGAAAGTGAAAGGGGACAACATCAATAAAATTCAATGAAGACCATCTTTTTTTTTTTAACCCTTACAATGCAGCCAAAAAATGCTCTGGTGTTCAATCTGATGTGAGCCAAAGGCCACGTGACATCATACATGTTCAAAAACAAACCAAAGGTCGCGCGACATCATGCATGTTCTCAAAACCAACAAACAAGACAATCTGCAACACATGAAATAGATGACCGTTCCTGATCCTTGCACTGTATACCTGCCCTAGCTGAGTACATGTTCCATACAATCAGAGCTTTCTTTTTAAAACCACATTTAATGACATTACTACAGGCACTAAAGCAGAAAGAAACGTGGCTATTAATTCTGTTGTATACTATGTATGAGAAAAATTAGACTTTTTTGTTAAGATGCACATTAAATTGCAGGGTCACTGGCTAACCTACTCAGCATAATTGCTTTTTACTGCTTCCCTTTGTCAGCAGTGTATATACACACACACACACACACACACACACACAGACACACACACACACACACACACACACACACACACACACACACACACACACACACACAGACACTCTTTCCGCATACCATTCACTTTCAGAGCCTTCTACAAATAAATGCAGGCAGCAGGAGTCAGGACCATTAGCTAGGTTCCTTACGTTTCACTTACAGAGCCTTCTACAAATAAAATCAGGCAGAAGGAGTGAAAATAAATCCTTTCCGTTCCACTTGCAGAGTGAAGAAGCCGAAGATACATCCTTTCCGGTCACCGTTTCACTTGCAGAGCGAGGCCTTCTAAATCCAGGAGTGATAATAGCCAAGTTGCCAATGAGCCTTCTAAATATATCCTTGCTGTTCTCCCTTCCCGCTTGCACAGTATTTGAACCAAATACGTGCGCGAGCTCAATTCCAACAAGCTGGTAGTGATGACGTTAGCTCCGAAACCGCGAAAAATAAAAACAGTGAAAAAATAAAGAAAAAAATCGGAAATTAAGGGGTGCCACTCAGGAATCGTGGCACCCCCACTATTTGGACCCCAAAACTCGGTAAAAAACGAGTAATTCGGCACAGTTGGGAGGTATGTTTGCAGACTAAGATCAGGTCCCCAATAATCAACCTATAACTTGTGGAAAAGAGACAGCTCAACAAGTATGTTCTTATAACCAGATGTTTCACACTGACTGTATGCAAATGTTCTTTGAATCTTCTCTAACTTCTGAATTTCTGAGATATTGCTCATACAGGCTGCAGTGTAGTACTCTCTTTGGCCTGATCATAGCTTTCTATATTGGAATTAATACTTTCTCATCTCTTCTTTTCTTATCTCTGCTGGTTATGCAGTGCGATATATCCTTAATCAGCGAATAACTTCTTAATTATTAGATTCTCATAGTCATGAAAGGACAACTGATTATCAGTTGCTATCCTCAGATATCCAGCATTTCTGTTGTTTAGGAGTAGTCTATTATCTAAGGCATATGGGTAACCATTTTTTACCTTAATGTACATCCTTACATTTCTTGATGGTAAACAGCATTCCTGTGGCCTCATCCCTTTTGTGCAAACTAGTGCATGTATTGTCTTTTGCCTCTTTTAACTATGGCAGAGAAAGGCACAGCTGGGTTCAAAAAATGTCTCAAGTGTGGGCATAAAATTCCTGTATCTGATGCCCTCATTTTATGCTTATATTGCCTTGGTCCTCTTCATTTACTGGAAGACTATGTGATCTATCATGAGTTTAACCCCAGGGCACTTGTTGAAAGAAAAAATAAATTAATAATAAAGGGTTTGCTTCCTTCCACATTTGGAGAGGCTTTACCTGGAGCTACATCGCCAAAATCTAAAGATTCAAAATCTCCTTTTCCGGCTCCATCTACTTCTTCCTGCAGGACCTTGAAGCACTGAAAGAGAGACCTCAATCAGGTCTGAACTCATCATCAAATTGTAGTAAGAAAAAAAAAACTATTGGATCCAACCTCAACATCTGATCCTAAGCAGAAAAAAAATCATTGGATCTGACTTCTTCGGATCCAATGAAAAAGTTACTAGAGCCAACTTCTCCCAGCATTAGTTGCTTGCCAAGGACTAAATGTTCTCCTTCTGTGGATCCCATACCCTCGAGGGCCCCCTCACCCTTTTTGGAGAGACTCACTTCCCACACTCTAATTTTCACCCACTCTTCTAGGAGTTTAACAGAAGAAGACGTGGAAGGAATGGTGAGAAAGATTCTCTTGGCGCAGAGTCAGATGTGTGCCTTACTGGCTCCTACCCCCTTTGGGTCAGGAGATCTGCTTTTCTTCCACACCCCCTTTAGCAGTTCCTCCTATGACTCCTATTACTGTCTGAGTCCTTGGATCTGAACCATCTGGCTCCGTCTGACTTGGATCTGAAGATAGTGTTATCCTTGGATCCAAAGTTCACTCTGAGCACTTTGGTTCAGTCAGATCCAGAGAGTTTTCTGAGTCGAATCTTCCTTGTCAGATCCAGGGTGTTGGATTCGACTCCAAAGTTGTGGGACCATCTCTACACCTTGGAGCCTCGGCACAGGTTAACTTGGCTCCAGCTTCTACCTCAGGGGAATTGCTTTCAGAGCAGGGAGGGACAGTGGTCCAACAGTTTGCTTTTTTCTGATTAAAGGTCTTCTCCATCTCTGTGGTGGTCTGCCTTTGAGGTTATGGAGAGAGCAGTGTCTGCCTCAGCAACACAGACAGGCAGATACTACACTCTTGGATCTACATTCTAGAACTCTGATGTCTCTGCAATTGGAGTCTCATCCCTTTTTTCTACAGGAACAGCCAGTACAAAAATCCCAGGCTTCCTAGGATCTATATCAAATTATCGAACTGATAAAAGTTTGAACAACATATGGTTGACACCATATGTTTGAACTCTTAAATGTTCAAAAATCAAATAATAAAAAAAAAAAAAAACTACCTGAAAGGTTAAGAAGGGGGTCAAGCCCCTGCACGCCCGCTCTTTAAATATACCAACTCCAAGATCGCAGTACAGTGCAACAGTGCAGACAATGGAAAACTTCCATTTCTGCACTGAATGGAGATCTCCGTTGAAACGTTCGAACATTTAAATGTCCGATCATATGGCGTCGACCACAAGACGTTCGAGCATTTCAATGTTTGACAACATAATACAGACCCGGCTTCCCAACAGGGTATCCTGACACTTCTAATATCTCCCCAGAGAATCCTACTGAAGAGGTCCTTAAGAAGACATAAAAGAGGAAGCACTTAGACTCCCCAGAGGAGTGTATCACAGAATATACAGACTTTGATGAATGTAGAGGCCCCCCACGGTCACCCTTTGAAGATGTCTCATTTGGAGACATCCTTGAAGTCTTTAAGAAGAAAGGTGGCTGGATGCCCAGAAAACAGCCAGCACTACATGGAGAATCAAAGACTTTATTGAGTCTTAGTACATTTTAGTACATTTTAAAAAAGCAAAGACTTTCCTAAGTCTTCATACAGACCGGTTTCGGCCCAAAAGCCTTTATAAATGTTTTTCAACACCCAGTGGTGCTCCCTTTTATACAATACAGTCACCCTTACAACCAATAAAAAATCCCAATGGTTAACTAGCCTAACTTACACAATCCCTTAAAATAAAAATAAACATCCATAAATATTAATGAAAAACAGCAATTCAAAAAAATATAAAAAATAACAACACATATAATATATGTTGTACACACCATACTAAACAATAATCATAAATCTTTACAGATGTTCATTCAGGCCAGGTGAGAATAACCCACCCAGTCTAATAACCCATGCTTTTTCCTTTTTATTTAAAAATTTATGCCAGCTAGTTTTGTTGAATCTTTGGCTACAAACCTTATCAACAATGATAAAATGAAAATTGTCCGTATTATGAACAAGAGTATGTTTATATAGTGCATTGGTAACCTTATTCCTTATATTACTCAGATGTTCTGAGATGCGCAGTTTTAGAGATCTAGACATTTGACCAATATAAAAAGTGGAACAACGGCAAACAGCGAAGTACACTACCCAATTACTACTGCAATTGGCAAATGCCTGAATCTCAAAAATACGTTTGGTGTTTTTAGTAGTAAACTCCTTTGTTTTAAACACATATCTACAAAAACTACAATGTTCACAAGGAAAACATCCAAATAATGTAGTGCCATCCAATGTCCGTTGGATTTTCATATTAGAAAATGGGTGTTTTTTTTATAAAAACTAAGGTGTCCACCTAAAGTGACACCCTTACGAAAGGAAAAGACACACCTATTACCCAATATTTCACCCAAATATTCATCTAATAACAGAATATCCCAATGTCATTGAATTAAATTAGTTAACTGTTTGGTGTTCCTACCAAATCTAGTTGTGAATCTAATTTTGGATCAACTGTTGGACTTTTGGCTCTGATAAGTAAGCAATTCCTCTCTGGGCATCCTACCAACTATATCACTGGTTTGCATTAAATTTTTGACAAAATAACCCTGTTCAATAAACCTCCTAGTTAAATAATCGTTAAATTGTGCAAAATCCACTTGTCTAGAGCAAATACGTCTAATCCTCATATATTGGGATTTAGGAAAGTTCTTAATGTGTCCTGGATGACAGCTGGATGCATGTAGAAGGGAGTTAGAATGGAACGGCTTCCTATAAACTCTGCTCTGAAGGGTACCATTTTCTGGTTTATTAATCCTCACATCCAAAAAAAGAATGCATTTCCTATCAAAACTAAACGTGAATTGAATACCCCATTTGTTTTTGTTCAGATATTGCACAGACTCCTCCAGATATGCAGCATCAGATTTCCAAACCATCCAGCAGTCATCCAGGAACCTTCTCCAAATGTTGATTTCCTCAATGAAAATATTATGACTTCTGTTAGATATCATAAAATGTTCAACATAACCCATGAAAAGATCTGCATAAATGGAGGCAAAAGAAGTCCCCATTGCAGTACCTCTCATCTGTAAGTAACACTTACCATTGAAGAAAAATACATTTTTCGTTAGCACATGCTCAGTTAAGGAGAGAAGGAAGGTATTAAACCCAGGACTATACAGCCCCAGCTCAGTAAGCCAAAAATACAATACCATTAACCCTGCCCAGTCAGGAATGCTAGTATAGAGCGATGTAACATCCAAAGTACAAATCAACCATCCATCTTCCAATTGTACATCAGCAATGATATTTAAAAATTCTGTAGTATTTTTAATTCTAGCCCTAACAGCTTGCAATAAGGGTTTCAAATACTTGGTTAGATATGCAGAAATGGGTTCCATTAAGGAACCCCTGCCTGAAACAATCGGTCGCCCCGGTGGGTTATGAAGATTCTTATGTACTTTGGGCAACAGATAAAGAAATTGTGAGGCCAGTTCTATAACCTTAAGGTGAAAACATGTTTTCCCATCAATGATACCCTCATCCAAGGCCGTATCCAAAAATTAATCAATTTGTGCTTTAAAACGTGGGGTGGGATCAGTGGGCATGATAATATAGAATCTCCCATCACTAAGTTGTCTATTGGCTTCCACCTCATACATAGTCCAATCCATGACCATTATTGGTCTCCCTTTATTGGCCGGTAGGATGACCAATCCTTCCTATTTTTAAGCATCCTTTGTGCCTCCCACTCCTGCTGGTTTAAATTATTGGAAAGTCCCCCCTCAGTATAGCCCAAATTGAAATGTAGCTCTTTTAATACACATTTTTGAAAGATTTCCACATGTTTATTCATTGGTGGCATAAAGGATGAAGGATGGAATTTAAAGCCAGTCTCTTGAGACCAATTGATTTGATCAAAATCCCTGAAAAATAACTTAAGGTTAAGTAACAGACAAAATTACACCAGATCTTGTAGAAAATCACTTTCAGAGACCATAAAGTTAGGTATGAAATTTAAACCTTTATTCAATAAGCCATATTCAACAGCAAACAAAACAACAGAAGAGATATTTATGACATTGTTTGTACTTGTTTGGGTTCCAAAAGTTGTAACATCATCTCCAGTGTTAAACTGGAATGGGACGCTATGTTTATGTTTACGTCCCCCACCCCCGTTTTGTACTTCCCCTAAAGGGATTTTATCCAGACCCATTTGACCATCCTTAGAAAAACTATGCTTATGCGCTGGTGATGTTTGAGAAATATCTATTTCCGTATCAGTGTGGGATGAAAAGTCATCCCCCGAGGCATTACTATTGGGCTTTTTGAGAATAAATTTCCTTTTCCTTTTGTTTCTTGGGGTAAACTCATTATTCCTGGAGAATTTAACACTTTTCCTTTGTTCAAAGGGACAACCCTGACTGTAATCATTAGAATCCCTACTAAATGTACGGATCTTATGTTTCTTTAATTTCTTTTCAAAATGCAGCAAATCCCCACTAAGTTTCTTAAGACATTCCCTATATATGGATGTATGTTCAAATTCTTTAGCCTCCTGACAAATTTTACAAACTTCAGAAATTAGGGTTTCTACCCTCCGTTCATGAAAAGCATATAATGCTTTAACAAATTCCAAAGAGGAATTTTGCTGTACATTAGCCCAGGCAATAAGTAATATCTCATCAGGTTGGCCCACTAGTGGCTTCATCCAAACCCTTAGACCCCTAGGTGTGATGTCTTTCTGAATATATACTTTAAATAACTTGGTATGCCAAACACTGGATCTTAGGGATTTCGTACTTTTGAAAATGTTGTCAAACAAAGATTGGCAACTGTCATCCTTAGTTGACAACAAACCATCAGTTTTTGATTTGGTCATATAAGAATCAAAAATCTCATTATCCTCCTTATCAGCCGATAAGCCCTGTAAAATAGTCATGAGATCCATAATCTTTAAAATATGCTCACAACTATGATCACCACCTTCAAAGTTCAATAACTAGTAGCAGTTAGTGACCCCAAGGCCCAATCAACAAATGGATGAAAAATTACACAGAGGCTATAATGGGTATGAATCAAAGTAATAACTAATATGTTCAAAAATATGTCAACAATACACCTTTAAAGCCTCATAAGAATCTAAAAGATTTCTCTTATCTAAGATCAGACTTACTACAACATTAAAAGTTATTAAATGTTCCAAATGTTGACCTAATGAAAGAAGTCTTGGAACCATAAATCCAATAAAATACACATAATGCTATTAAGTGTACTATCAAAAACATTTGCCAGGATGAAAGGCAGCTCCACAAAATGTACCAAACATTTGTTTATCTATTCGAATACAGTCAGGGCCGCTACAGAACAATGTTTCACCACCACAGAATAACAAGAAAATCCCAAACAAAAATGTCCCCAAAAATCCTTGTATTTATAAATCCCCAAAAAAAAAAAATGTCAAGATGAATTCAAAAAAGAAATATCACCCCACAAGCGCATGGCGGCTAAATAAAATGGCACTCACCAACTTGTATAGCCGACCAAACATAAAAGTCTATACAAATGCACTATTTGCCATGAATGACATTAAAGTCCCCTTGTTTTAATAGAAAGGCACCAATCTATGAGCTTTGATAACTGTCCAGGTTCAATAATCATTCATTGTCAACCGATGAGCCATTGATGAAAACAAAAACTCACCCCCAACCTTACAATGCGTCTTCAATAGTACAAAGCCAAAAAACTCATAGATTGTGTTGAGAGATGTATCAAACTCTCAGTCTATGGAAGAAATGACAAACGAAGCCAAAACAGTACACCTGTCATCTGACTGTCATGCCCAGCAACCCTTCATCCCAGGAGTCTGTATTCCTGGAGGCTTTCTGTACTGGCTGATCTACCTCTTGGGTAACTGCACCAGCTCATTGAGTTGGTTTCTTGGTGGGCATGGAAATAGCCTGATACTACTGAACCTATACCTCAGAGACCAGACAGAATTATGGCACCACCTGTGGACAAACAGTTTTGGGGAAAAGGGGTGCCCGTTGATGCCATAGTTATGGCAGCAGCCACTAAAAAGGAACTTGCCAAGGAGAGTTCCACTGTTCATCCCACCAACAGGGAATCTTGAGTGATGAACAGGTTTGGGAAGTGTGTTTATGCTTCAGCGACCTTTCCCTTATGGTTACTGAATTATTTGGCACATTTCACTAGATTGCAGAGAGATTTGATTTGAGTGCTCTCAAATACCCTCTCATGATTCGTTTCTGAAGAAGTACAGTCTTTTGTGACTTCTCAGTTGGCTACCCTGAAATCTATTTCCAATTCTTCCATGAGGCTCATTTCACACACAGCTGAAGGAATCTCAAGGGCAGTGGGTTCAGACATTTCTATTAGGAGGCATGCCTGGTTGCTCTTATGTGATTTTGTGTAGCCTTTCAAGTCTTTGTTCATCAATGTTCCTTTTGACGGCATGTCTTTGTTTGGCTCCAGAGTAAAAGACACATTGTCCAGGTGTGAGAAGGATAGAAAGACCCTGTCAGCCAAGGGTGTACATTTTTGACTCCTCAAAGATCCTTTTCTAGGAATCAATGAGGTGTTCAAAATATGCAGTTCAAGAAATCCCAGGGACCTTTCCAGGACAAACGTGGAGGAAGTTCCCCAAGGGGTAGAGGGGGAACTCTAATGGTAGATGCCACCCTCGTGGCACAGGTGGGCCCCAAAACCAGAGGCCCAGAGATACTTTCTTTGATAGACCCTTCCAGCATTCCTGAAAGGAACCCTGTTTGCCCTACTGTGGAGGCAATAGGGGCTTGACTATCCCTGCATCAGAGAGCCTGGCTAAAAATAACAGATACTTCAGTGCAGAAGATCATATCCAAAGGTTATATTATACCCTTTTCCCTTCCTCCTGCAATTTCAAGAAAAATCCCCAGTGTTACACCCAGTCAGAGGGAACAAGCAGCAATTCATGTTCAAAAGCTACTAGAAAAAAGAATCATCCAAGAAGTCCCATCAGACCAGATAGAATCCAGAACTTAGTCGAGATTCATTTTAGTGCCAAAGAAAACAGGGGACTGGAGACCAATTTTGGATCTCAGCAACTTAAACAAGTCAGTTCATTATACTGAGTTTCAGATGGTCATGGTTCAGTCCATTCTCCCTTTTCTGGGCAAGGACAACTAGATGTGCTCAACAGACCTTCAGGATGTGTAATATCACATAAAGATGAATAGATGGTCCAGATGGTACTTACACTTCCAGCTGGGAGCCAGTCATTACCTGTTCAGAGCTCTGCCCTTTGGTCTCACCCCCCCCCCGGGTGTTCACTATGAAGGTAGTAGCAGCTGACTTGAGACTGCAAGGATTCTGGGTGTTTCCATATCTAGACGACCGGCTCATTACCACCCCGACCAGGAATGAATTGATAAGGGCAGGAGGTTCTCCAGATGTGTTCTCATCTGGGGTTAACCATAAACTATGACAAGTCTCAACTGGAACCAGCTCAGAATTTGGAATTCATAGGAACACTGTTCAACACAAAGTCAAGGATAGCTTCACTACCTCCCTCAGGGGTTCAGACTATAAGATCACAAGTCAGAAGAATATTCTGCAGTACCAAAATTTCAGCCCACTTAGTCCTTCAAGCTTTAAGTTCAATGTCACCAGTGATAACACTAGTACCTTTAGCAAGATTTTACATGAGGATTCTCCAATGAATGCTAGCAACATAATGGGTTGGTACTTTACCAAACCATGCCAACTCTGTTATAAATCACTCACACATGCAGAAGTGATCTCAGGTGGTGGATTCAATTGGATCAGGTTCTACAAGGCTGTCCATTCATTCCCCCTCAGCCCAAGGTCATAGTGACCACATACACTTCCCAGTTGGGGTGGGGGATCATTTTCTGGGGAAAACAGTCCAAGGCACTTGGTCCCCCGAAGAGGCCAACTTGCATATCAATGTCCTAAAGATGAGGGCAGTGCTTTTAGCATTGTAGGCCTTCCAAGATGCTTTGGGGACAATTGCAATTCAGATGGACAGTATGTCAATAATTTGGTATATCAGCAAGCAAGGGGGGACCAGATCATACCCCTTGTGTAGAGAAGCACTCAGAGTGTGGCACTGGACGATCTCATCCAACTGCTTTCTCATAGCAGTGCACATTTGAGGGAAGTCCAGTGTGACAGCAGACAAACTGAGCAGCTGTATTCTTCTACCTCACATGTGGTCTCTCAACAAAAATGTGATGGAAATGATTTTTCGTCGATGGGGCCAGCCTTGCTTCAATCTTTTTGCTTCTCCCTTAAACAACAAATGCAGCACCTACTTTGCCCTAATCCCTCCATAGGGGGAATTACCAAGGGATGCTGTGTACTTCACAATTAACCCCCCAGTCTGCTGTACACCTATCCACCAATCCCACTAATTCCAAACTTCCTACAGAAAACTGCCATGTTGAAGAGCAAAGTCATCCTCATTGCACCTTACTGGCCTCAACAGATTTGGTTCCCCTTCCTTTGGCCTCATTTACTTCATCAACCTTGGATTCTGGATCCAGCTCCAGAAATCCTGTCTCACCTGATAGACATGATCCATCCAGACATATCAAACCTCAGGCTGATGGCCTGGCTTCTCCAATTCCATTTATAGCCAAACAACCTATGCTCTCTTCCTAGACTGATATATACTTTTATCTTCCCATAAACCTTCTACACATAAACTTTATTCCAGTAAATGGAAAAGGTTTGCTTACTGGGTGCATAAAAACAATGTTGATCCTATTCAGCCCTGATACATAACATCCCTGAATTTTTTGCCCTACTTTTTAAAAATAAGGAGCTAATTCCTCAACAGTTAAGGTTTGTTTAGCAGTAATATCGAATTTTCATATTGGATTTGATGGTTCCTCTATTGCCTCTCATAAGCTCTGCAAAGCCTTTTTTGCGAGGCACTCCTTTTAAAACCTCCCATTAAAGACCCTTCTTCCCCCATGGGACCTAAATCTGGTACTGCAGGCACTTACTCATTCTCCCATTGAACCAGCAGCTAAGTGTGACCTTAAATGTCATTCTTGGAAGACAATATTTCTAGTAGCCATTACATCTGCCAGACAAATTTCAGTGATTCAAGCCTTGACTTCAAAACCTCCATATTTGATTTTTCACAAAGGATAGAGTTACACTGCGAACCAATGCATCCTTTCTTCCTAAGGTGGTGTCAGAATGTAATATCAATCAGTCCATTAATTTGCCAGTATTCTTTCCTAATTTTGCTAACAAAGGTGAATACGTTACACTTAATGGGTGCTCACAGACAGTTACATTTTTACCTACATAGAACAGAAAAAACTGACCAATTTGTTTCATTTGCAACTAAAATAAGAGTGCAGGAAAAGTCATGCTTAACAGTAACTGCATAGGCATAAAAAAGTATTTAATATCCACATATATCAAAAACAAAATGATGGTTTGTAAGCACTTTCATCTTGTAAAATGCAAGACTTCATCAGACAAGTTAAACCAATTAAAATAATATTTTAACTATACAGTTTAAAATACGTCTTCTAAAAAAATAACCAATTTACAAATAAATGAACAAACCCACCATATTGCCCAATCCTAGAGAATTTGACAAAGCCAAGCCCCCATTTTTAACCAATTGCCTACATACTTATTGTAAAACATGTCTAAATGCACTATCAAAGAGCAATTAATATAAATATAAATACAGCTTGGTACAATAAAGATTATTTAACATATTGCTGTTACCTTTTTAAAGCTTTTAGTTTTAGAACACTTGCTATAGAACAGTGTTCATTCAAACCTGGATATTCTGTCGCGTTCACTGTTAACTGCCAAAAGACTTCCTCTCTTTCTAATATTGTCCAAGGACCTCGCCTTATACTATAAATTTTTTGTATCACAGTAAATTTAAAACAATGATCTACATACATCAGAGTATGTTTTGCTAAAGCATTTGTAGTTTTTTGCTTCTTTATTTCATACATATGCTTGTATATACGTTCTTTTAACATGCACTTCGTCTTCCCAATGTAAAATACGGAGCATTGCTGACATATTGCAGCATATACAACCCCTTTAGATAGACAGTTAAATCTGTCTCTCAAAACAATACTATAGTCACGAATGGTTATACTATTACACACTTGAATATGTTTACAAAAACCACAACAACCACATTTATGCGTTCCCCCTTTCACAATACTTTTTTCACGTATAACGGGCCATTCTAGTATGGTTTTTAATGTGATTCCTTTCCTATAAATAATACTAGGTTTGATATCCATTTTATCCCTTAATTCTAAATCACGTTTTATTAATTCCCAATTTATAAATATTATATATTTTATGTTTACTATCCGTATTAAATGTCATCACAAAAGAATACCCAAAACCATCTCCATTGTTGACAGATAATACAATATCAGATGAATTACATCTATTTTGGTCCAGTATTGGTTTATAAAACCCTAGTTTCCTTTTCCGCACCATTTCTTCTTACAAAAGACAAGTAAGCTCAAAAGGATACCCCCTCTTTGTGAACATAGTAAGGTTCTCACAAAATATATCATTCAAATAATGGCTGTATAATTGTATAGAGTCAAAATAAATGCTATTCAGAATAAATTTCTTGTCCAAGACAATCATCACTGTATTGGCAAATAAAGAACCACAACAGGAGCCCATAGCTACCCCTTCCTTTGAAGGTAATATCTTCCTGCAAACTCAAATTAATTGTTTTTTAATACTATTTCAAGAAGTTGTTCAAATAAGTTAATCTTATGTTGTTCCATATTTCTTTCATGAAAAAATTGTGAATAAATCTTTAACATCAATAGTGGAGAAGAAATTTATTTTGGATGGTATTTTTAGTATGGAAGGATAGAAAGAAACAATTGGATAGTATTTTAGAATACATTAACAGCAGCACTGATTTTTCTAAAGTTTTACATCCCATAGCCATTTGTTAAAAATATTGTATCTGGATGTGCTTCTTGAGAAGGACTTTATATATATGGCTAATATATACAGGAAGCCCACCTACTCAGATTCATTTTTACATTATAATAGTGCACATCCTCACACACACAAAAGAACAGTTATAAAAGGAGTTTGTGCGGGTTACCAGGATGGTGACCAGGCAGGAAGATATTATTTCTGAATGTGAGAACCTTACTACTATGTTCACAAGTGGGGGTATCCTTTTGAGCGTACTTGTCTTTTGAGAGAAGTGGTATGGAAAAGGGAACTAGGTTTTATAAACCAATCCTGGACCAAAATAGATGTAGTTCATTTGATATTGTATTATCTGTCAACAATGGAGATGTTTTTGGGTATTTTTTATGAAGACATTTAATATCTAAAGTGACCTTATAAAACATATATTTAAAAACTGGGAATTAATAAAAAGTGATTTAGAATTAAGGGAAAAAATGGATATCAAACCTAGTATTGTTTATAGGAAAGGTATCATGTTAAAAACCATACTAGAATGGCTCGTTATATGTGTAAAAAGTATTGTGGAAAGGGGAATGCATAAATGCGGTTGTTGTGGTTTTTGTAAACCTATTCAAGTGTGTAATAGTTTAACCATCCATGACTACAGTATTGTTTTGAGAGACAGATTTAACTGTCTGTCTAAAGGGGTTGTATATGCTGCAATATGTCAGCAATGCTCTGTATTTTACATTGGGAATATGGAGTGCATGTTAAAAGAACATATATACGAGCATATGTATGAAATAAAGAAAAAAACTACAAATGCCTTAGCAAAACATATTCTGATGTACGTAGATCATTGTTTTAAATTTATTGTGATACAAAAAAATTGATCGTAGTATAAGGGGAGGTTCTTCGACAATATTGTTAGAAAGAGAGGAATTCTTTTGGCAGTTAGCACTAAATGCGACAGAATATCCAGGTTTGAATGAACACTGTTCTATATCAAGTGTTCTAAAACTAAAAGCTTTAAAAAGGTAATAGCAATATATGTTAAGTAATCTTTATTGTACCAAGCTGTGTTTATATTTATATTAACTGCGCTTTGATAGTGCATTTAGACACATTTTGCCATACGTATGTTGGTAATTGGTTAGAAATGGGGGCTTGGCTTTGTCAAGTTCTCTAGGACTGGGCAATATGGTGGGTTTGTTCATTTATTTGTATTTAATTGGTTGTTTTTTTAAAAGACATATTTTAAACTGTATATTTAAAAGATTAATTTAATTGGTTTAACTTATCTGAGGAAGTCTTGCATTTTACAAGACAAAAGCTCTTACAAACCGTGGTTTTGTTTTGTGATATATATGGATATTAAATACTTTTTTACGCATACGCAGTTACTGTTAAGCATGATTTTTCCTGCACCCTTATTTTAGTAGTTTGTCATTTCTTTTGAGTGCTTGTTTTTTGTTTTATTTGCAGAAGGAAGATTGGGAAAGCCAGTTGCCAAAGTAACTTTAGCCAGATGGCTAACTCACTGTATTTCCTTTATTTATAGCAAATTGGGTGTTACTTTACCAAAACTGTTATAGGGCCGTTCAGCTGGATCCATGGCAACTTCCTCAGTTTTCCATTCTAGAGCATCCATGGACGATATATGTGCTGCAGTAACTTGGGCTACTCCCCGTACCTTTGTTACTCATTACAAATTGGATCTGGTCTCCAGAAGTAGAGCATCATTTGGTTCAATGGTGCTCAGGAATATCCTCCCGTGAGTCCACCCAGGATTTTAGGTAGCTGGGGACTCTGTCCCATTAGTTGAAGATAGAATTAAAATTGACAACATCAAATAAAGAAGTTATGTACTCACTATAATGTTTCATCTGTGTTGTCCATTTTCATTCTTCCTCAACTCGCCACCCACCAACCCCATCCTTTGAAGACTTGTAGAAGAATAAATGGCTAGAGGATGTCCCTGTTCATTATATTGCTCTCCAGATATAGTCGTCTCCTTATTTAACTGCATTGCAAATATTTCTTTCAACTAAAAATCAGCAAACAAGATGTAAGGTTCTTGGGGTTGGTGCATTATGAGTCAGGGAAAAGCTCTAAAGTTTTCCGTTGCCACTAGCTTTAGCAGTAGCCGAGCTGGATCCGAGGGATCGGATCTGAACCCATTAGTTGAGGAAGAATGAAAATGGACAACACAGAGGGAACATTATGGTAAGTACATAACTTTTTATTTTACTCATACAAAAAAAAAAAAAACAGTTTAACCTGTTACTATACTAAAGATAACCGTCACATCAGTGCAATTCTAGGGACATATTTTTGTCACTGTACCAAATCTTTCTCATTATACGAATATTAAACAAATCCCCAGTAGTACATCCTTCTAAATCTAATTCTTATTCAGGCTTCTGGCTTTGGTCATAATACATATGTAGTTCTTTAACAACCACTGTGAAAAGAAGTAACAAACATGTGCCATGAAGTCCCTGCAGGCTCTCACAAATGGATTCAAATTTACATAGCATGTTTACCATTAAAAATTACATTTATTATGTAATATTTTATTACTTATTACATATAATTTATATGTATACATATACATATATAACATATTCTTACATATAATTTAATTATGTAAACTGTGTGTTTTTTTTTTAATTATATTTAAAGGCTGTAAAATTATTATTCTTACAATGTTTTGTAATACTTTGGAGATTTTTCTCCCTGTGCCTCCACTGAAACTGGGCTCCTACCCAGTTGGACTTTCCTGGTAATCAAATGTCAATAAATAAATACGTAAATATTAGATTGTTGATTATGTAAACGTGCTGCTTTTCTTTCATAAGTAACGTCAAAGTCTTGTATATGTAGAGCACGCAGGACGTTATAAGTCAAAGTGGAACAGGATGATGATGAAAGGAAGGAGTCTGAGAAGTAAGGATCGAGTAGGATTTTTGGATACAGATCCTTAAAGAAAATAGCAACAACTATACAGAATAAGAAGTTCAAATGTGCAGGATATGAAATGGGATGAAGTAATGGTCAGGGAGATTGAAACAAAGTTAAGAAAAGCTTCTAAATGGAAAACCCCAGGCCCAGATGCAGTACCGAACGTCTGGCTAAAGGTATTAACATCTTTGCATGAAGATTTAGCCATGAGTAAGAACTATTCAGATGTACACACCGAACAGACACCAGTCTGGCTAAAAACAGAAAAAACAATGCTCCTACTTAAGAGTGAACCTGCAAGCTACCCTAAACACTGTAGACCAATAACTTGCCTTCTGACAACATATAAACTATACACTGGAATTGATGCCAACAGAGTCTATACTCATTTAGAAGAAAACTCTATTATGGCAATAGAACAAAAGGGTAATAAAAAAAAGTCATAAGGAATAAAGGATAATTTGTTGTTGAATAAAGTCATATTGGAGAACTGTAAAAAGAGGAAGAATCTAAGTATGGCATGACTGACTACAAAAAAGCATTTGACAATACCCCACATTCATGGATAAAAGTGCTTAAAATGTATAAGCTACGCCGTCCACTGATAAACTGCATCACAGCTACCATGAAACAGTGGCAAACCACTTTGCACTTAAGCCATGATGAAGGACAAATTATTATTTCAGGGATAAAAATCCAAAGGGGGATATTCCAGGGTGACTCTGTGTCACTGCTGCTCTTTTGCCTTGCCCTTAATCCGTTATGCCATCTAACAGACTATCTTATGGCTATAATTTGGCTCCCAGAAAGAAACAAAGTGTAAAGACTTTTCATCTTCTCTTTGTCAATGATTTAAAAATGTATAGCTCATTAGATGAGCTATACAGAAAGCACAACTGCAAGTAGTCAAAACTTTTTCAGATGATATAAGAATGTCATTCGGTCTTGATAAATGTGCAAAAGCAACCTCTAAAGCAGGAAAACTGCAGCATCAGGAAAACATCGGTGTGGGACAAGAATACAATATAAAAGAACTTGAGCAAGAGGGAGTGTATAAATATTTGGGAATTGATGAAGGACCAACAATAAATCATGAACAAATGTGAATAAAACTCAGTAAGGAATATTTTAGAAGACTTAAATTAATCCTGAAAACAGAGTTGACATCTAGGAAAAAAGTTCAAGCTATAAACCAATTTGTTCTTCCTGTCCTAACTTACAGTTTTGGAGTGATTGACTGTCCCCAAAATATATTGGATAGATTAGAAAGGAAAACAAGAAGGATGCTGCATGCTCATCAAATGATTTATAGAAATCAGTGCATACCAAGATTATATATTCCCTGTTCCAAAGGAGGTCTGGGCCTCCTTGAAATTCATTGCATGTATAGAGCTGCAATTGTGGTACTGCATACATATCTGCTGACCTCAGAAGACCCAAACATAGTGAACATTTTGAACCATGAGGAGAATAAATCTAAGATGATTTCCCTGCTTAGTCTAGCAGAAGCATATCAGCGTCAAGTGGGAATAGAAGTCAAACAAGAAATAGATAAAATTCAGGCAGCAACTGAATGTGCCAAAAAACAAAAGAAAGACTATAAGGTGAAGGATCAGATGAGAAGGCAAGAAATGTGGAAATGCATAAATATAGTTGCAGGTATAGAAAATTCCTGTAACAATCTTATGTTTTTTTTTCCAAAATCTCTTTATTTCAATTTTCTTTTTTCAAATAATAACAACAATACGGTAACTCAAAAACACAAATAAACAATACAAATACCTATCTAAAGAAAACAGACAACAATCGCGTTCAGAGAAAATTATACATATATATATATATATGTATATATACATATATATATATATACATATATATATCTATATATATATATATATATATATATATATATATATATATATATATATATATATATATATATATACACAATATATATACAAGAAGTCACTACATCGTCAAGTAAAGTATGAGAATTCTTATGTTCATTTGGTCTCATAAGGGATAGTTAGAATGGGGATAGTCTATATATAAAGTAAAAATAGAAATTTAACCATTTATTTGTATGTTTAGGGAAAATATCTAGTTACACATATACTAAGAAAAGGGAGAAGATGCAAGAAAGTCTGGTTATACGGCATTCATTTCTTATGTACAGGTTAGCTTTTCATGACAATTTGTAGGCAAATTTTATTTGTCAAGAATTATATCTAGCAAGTAACCCCAATATTTTTGATAATAGTGTTTGTTTTTTGTTTTTGAATAAAATAATTTGTGAGATGAGATATATTTGATAGCAAGATTGCTAAAATTTTCCCATGTAATTGGTGACATGACATTCCAATTCTTTGTAATAAAGAATTTAATAAGGGCACACATCATAATAAAAACATGTTTTAATATTTTTGAGAGTTGATTGATATTAATGTACAATATAGCTGTCTCCCAAGTAAGGGTTGATTTTTCATATCCCATCTTCTCTAATCTTACTCTCAAGGAACACCATAAGTTGTGTATCTTAGTACAGTTCCACATGACATGTAAAATATCAACTGTTTGATCCAGACAATGGGGACTTATGGGCGAAAAGGGAACAATCTTATGTTGATCAAGACTGAATGCAGGAATGGTTAAGGAGAGGTGAATTCAAACCAAAGATGAAAGGTTAATATTGGTGGCCCACGATAGTGGACTATGTACATGCGGGTTTACAAAGTCCATTGAAAATGTGGAAGAAACAGCCAAACGTAGGTTTTGTAAAATAGAATTGTAAACAGTTGCACACCTCATTGCTGGTTGTGACATACTAATGGTATAAGGACTGTATACTGAAAGGCATAATAATGTGGCAAGACTGTTGCACTGGGGATTGTGCAAACATTATAATATTGAAGTAGCAAAAAAACACTGGAAGCATGAGCCACAAAGCATCATAGAAAATGTTGAAGTCTACATCAAATGGTATCACACATTACCAACAGCTTGAAAGACAGATGTGAGAAAACCAGATATAGTGGTCCATGAAAAGAATACTAAAAAGTAGCATTGATCATTGAAATCACTACACCCAGTGACTACAGTGTCTTGCATACAGAGAGACACAAAATCATAAAATATCAGGATTTGCAGGCAGAAATGAAAGCAATGTGAAAGAAAGATACCCAGACAGTTCCAATAGTAGTAGGAGCAACGGGTCTTATAAAAAATAATCTACAGTCGTATTTAGATATGTTACCGATACATGCAACTCCATACGAATTGCAGGAGGAGTAATTACTGGGCAAATTGCTGTTGCTGTGAAGAGCACTTCTGGTTGACATCAAAGATTGAAACAATACTAATTACATGAACTTTAATCATACTTTGACTTAGGAATGTGGTCTGTTCCCATCATGGTATTAAAAACCCTAAAGATTTGTAGAAATTAAAAAGGAAGGATATTGTATTCATAAAGTAGTACAAAGTATTATAAAAAAACTAAGACAGCATGGGAATGGAGACTCTACCAATGGGATGACTGCAAGTAGGGGTACAGAAGATGGGCAAGGGGGGTCTGATAGTTACTGGAGTAAATCTGAGAAGGAACCAAGGTTTCTGGAACAAATAATTAGAAAGGGAAAACATAATTGGAAAGGGAAAGGCTAACAGGTGAGATGACACCTGGCAAAAGTTTAGACTATAGGTTAGAGCTTGCCTTCTCTACCAGGGATTAATTCCAGAGTATAGGCAAAGAGATACAGAAAGGGGATTGTTAAAAGCTCTGGTAGTGTTATTACCTGAGTCTTATTAGTTGAGTCTAGATCAGCAGTTGCCCTTAAAAAAGGGATAATTAATAGAACGTGTAAAATATTTCATGACACTTATACGAATCAATCAGAGGAGGTTAGAAAAGCTTGGAAAGTGAGAATGGAAACGCAATATACCAAGGAACAATAGGAGGACATGTGTATATCTCTCAAGAATGCAATAAAGTCCCAAAGGTTTTGGATGTTTGCCTGGAAATATTTGCATAATGTATGAATTAATACAACTGCAGGATACTGGAATGACTGGAATAAACTGGAATGAGACTGGAATGAATGTTTTTATCTGCTAATTAGCCAGAATTGTGTTGAACAGGTGCCAGTCTGTCCTTTATGTGCCAAGTTTTCTTGAACATTTCAGAATAAAGTCTGCAAACACTGCAGTTTGGTTAAGAATGCTTTATTATGTACAGTGGAGGTAGATGTCAATATCTGAATACTGTCTCCAGTCACAGTGCTAAAGTGATAAACTGAAATAGTCCTCAACATTCATATTCTTCATATCCCTTTCCTCCTGAATAGTATAATTAATATTCTGGAATGCTGAATATTTGACCTAACATCTGCACTCATACCCGTGTATCTGTACTGCCTTCTGAGGACTCTGCCATAACTTTCTGCATATCAGTCTAAAACAAACTAACTTAATTAACTGTGTCTGAAGTGCTTCCTAATACCAAAACCCTATACGTTTCTACATGCCTCTATAGCCTTGGTTCCCAAGCCCTGTAGCATACAAACAAACTGTGTTTGTACTCAAATGCACAGCACATTCTTTTCTTATCAATATTCTTGGCTGATGGTTATTTTCACTGATTGAAAGTGCATTCATTGAAACTGTATGCAAACTGTGAAGCCTGTTTTAATATGGTTGCATTTTGAAAATTATGCAGAGAATACTGTTTTTTGTACATACCTGATCTAACACATAGGTACTTTTATACCCTGTGCAGACTTCAGATAATTTTTCTTCAGATAGCTAGCAAATGTTGGAGGTGTGCTGGGAAAGAGAGAAGGGGAATTGAGCAAATGTTTCTAGGAATGTAATCAACTGGCAGATATAAAAAGAATCACTGCAGAGTAATTAGTCAAACATGTTAGGGAAGAAATGGTTGTAACTAAAGAGATCATTCTTTTGAGCTGGGATACAGTATCTGAATTGCCCAAACATAGTAAGGATTTACTAAGTTTAATTCTACTGGCTGCCAAAAAAAAAAAAAAAAATTACTAGAAAATTGAAATGCAGGCTTAGGCTAACATGCGTTTGAAGTACCAATTCTAGTAAATGAGATTAAAGAACTGGAGGTGAGTTGTTTAGAAAAGGGAAGGGACAAATTACATAAAAATAATGGAATTTATCTGAACAATACATACAGAATAGTTCAGGAGTAGGAGGAGTAAAATTTAAGGGAAGGCAGGAAGTGAGCGATTTTTGTAATGTTGGAGTGAATGATAATAAGAAAACATGTATGCTTTATAAAAGTAAGAAAAAATGTAATTATGTTTTATTTTCTATTACTGTATGTGAAGTTATGTTACCTCTTGAAAAATGTCATGCTTAATAAAGACATTAAAAATGCCAGAGAATCCATGGAATTGTCACAGCTGCAAATGTTCTTTAGTAGGATTTGCTTCATTAAAAGTCATGTTACTGGCTACGTGATATATTGATTGTACTGAGGTATAAACTGCTGACTACAATCCAGGCAACCCAGGTACGACTTTAGCTTGGGTAATTGTGGTGAAGACAGAAAAAAAATTTAAATGGCTTGTTTTCTTTTCTGTTAATGTATATTTGATTGCAGCTAGTAATATTTCTTAACACCTATTGTAACTAGTAATATTTTTTAACTACTGCATTAAATTATCACTTAAAACATAAGCAAACATACATTAACAGAAATGAAAGCAAACCATATTAACATTTTCCATTTACTTACATTATGCATCATATATCTTTTCTTTTTAACTATTATCAGTCCAATATTATATAAATTGCAGAATTCTGCCTCCTGTTTAACCTTACTCATCCTCCTCATGAACATTATTCTGCATATATTGTTCCCACAATTACCATTTATTTCTATGTAATTTGCTCCTTCCTGTTCTTTTATCTCTTTTATAGTATTCAGTATTTCATTCTATTGGATGCCAAAAAAAACAATACTAGAAAATGGAAATCAAACTTAATAAGGATTTACTTTGTCTAGGCAATTCAGATCCTGTGTCCCAGCTCAAAAGAATAATTTCCTTAGTAACAGCCCTTTGCTCACCTAATATTTCTGACAGAGTACTCTGCAGGGAGTTTTTCAAATCTGCAAACTCATTACACTCTCAAATCATATGTTCCTAGTTACCCATGTCTTCCCCATGACACCTGTAAACATTTTCTATCTACTTGAGGAAAAAATCTTTGAAATCTGGTTGGGGTATAAAAGTACCTGTGCAAACACTTCTAAGCAAAGATCCTAAACCTTCTGGACTTTGTTGCATACTTGGGAACCATACATATGTCCTCCCATTGTTCTCTTCTAAATTGCTTTTCGAGTCTCTCTTCCTAATCTTTTCCAGCCTCCGCAATATTTTATATGCCCTATTAATTATCCCTTTTTTAACAGCAGCTTCCATTCTAAATTCAACTAAAAACTCCATGAGTTGAGGTTTTTAACTTAAGATTCTCTTTCTCTTTGCCTATACTCAACTAGGAACATTTTTGGTGGCAGTTGAAAGTTTCTTTTTGATCGTCAGGCTGCCTTTCAGGAAAAGACTGTGTGGAGGGGCATAAGCAGGGGCACATGGATGGTGATGCTCATGTTATCCTACAGTCACCCAATTAGGGAAACATTTGTACAAAATCTCCTGAGCCACATATATGTTGTTTGCACCTCATTTCTCATGTTCAGACTGTACAGGAGTTAACAATCTTAAATGTTGTAGGCTAAATAGATTACACTATCCTGTAAGCGGGAGAGCCTACCTGAAGGGTTAAAACAGGATTTAACCACTTCTCTTTGTTGAGTGGAAGGAATGAATGGGCTCATGCAAGCCCAGGTGAATGCTAACAATGACGTGGAAAATGGAAGAGGACCTATATATATATATATATATATATATATATACACACACACACACACACACACACACACACACACACACACACACACACACACACACACACACACAAGTATCTGTATGGTTTACATAACATCAGTCAGAAGTTCACTACATCGAAGTGAAAAAAAGCCAGTATGTGTAATCAAAAATCAGCTGATCACACATACTGTATTTTTTTTTTGTCTGTGTGAGATCCTGGTATAGCAGGGATTGGGGAATTTGTATTTTTGCTGCTAAAACACAAGCATTTTCACAAAAAAACAAAACCTCAAAAAACACCTGCAGCTGATCCAGCAACAGACCAAGATACTAGCAAATATGATGTAGATCCAAATAATAACAGCAATCCAAGAAATTCAATGTACCTTGGCACACAGTTTATTAAAAATAATAAAATAAAGAGTTTAGCACTTTTGTCCCTCAAAGAAAATTTTCCACACAGTAGTGCAATCTCAGAAGTGGTATATATAATTAACAGGGTTTGGGAGTTCGGGGGGGTGGGGGGGTGGGGGCTTGCCCTCCTAAAAAACTTATTTTAATGTCTTTTTGTTTGTTTGTTTCAACAAGTTGTATTTCACAACAGTTATGCTTGAGTAGTTTGTGTTCAATATTTTGTTGTTGATTTAAAAAAATATATACTAATTTAATAACAACCCAGACAGTGGAAAACAAAAATGAACTCTACATGATAAAGGAAAGAAATGACCATGGAAAAGGAAGGAATAAACTTGCATGCTATCCCACCCAACACACACACACACACACACACACACACACACACACACACACACACACACACACACACACACACACACATGCACACTGTTGCAAATCATACTGAACGTTAAAGACCAACCAAGCTGCCAGAGTGGTGGGACTGATAACTTAACAGAATACATGACTGCAAGCTGTCACAGGTGCACTCATTTTTTTTTTCTTTCCCTGCAGTTCACAGTAAAAGAAAAGGAAAAACAAAGCTATTAAAATAATGGAACTCATGAAAAACTTTGGAGCTGGGATATAACCTCTTGTCTCCAATATGTTTTATTTATCTGCTGGTGAAGATTTAGGTCCATGGTTCTAGTATTGGTGGAGATATCAGACTTGTGCAGAAACAAGATATCAAGAACAATCGGGTTAGTAGCATAGTAAGCGAGACAGAGATCTCTCCTCAAAAGTCTAAAACACTGTATAAAGGAATAGAGCTTCCAGACCTTCTCATTGTAGCTTAGGGACTTTTGGCCTTTGACCTTTCTGGTTAGATACTTTTGAGTTTTTTCTAATTGTTAGATATGTTTACTGACATGCATCCCAAAGGGGACGCTGTACTCGATAAATGGCCTGATCAATGGTGAATGCAAACGAGTGATTGCTTTATTAAACTTTGATGATTTTGCTTTGGCAATTAACTGTGCTAAATGAAAAGATTTCCTGACAACTATTGACACATGATGGTCAAAAGAGAGGGAGCTATCAGCTCATGTCCATAGGTCCCTCAGTACATTTTTGTTTTGTAGTGGTATGTTGTCTGTACAGCATGATGGGGGTTGTCTACCAAAATTGATGATACTATACTTTTTAATACTTAATTTGAGCCCATTTTTAAGACATCAATAATTTACAAGGAGGAGTTCATTTTAGTAGGTTTGGGTGTCAGAGAGTGACTTAACAACAACCCCTAGTTTGCAATCATCTGAAGACTTTGTTAGCCTGTGGTCTTGGCTCTCTGCTTGAAGATCTGAGAAGTAATTGCCAAAAAGAAGAGATCCCAGCACCAAACTCTGCGGGACCCCAGTGTTCACTTCCATATACTGTCTGATGAGGTCCCCGGAACTGGCACAGTGTGGGTTCTATGTTTCAGCCAATTTTCTGTCTGCCTTACCATATATGAGTCAGTTTTTAATGCATTTAGTTTCTATATGATTCCATCTGGGGAATGGTGTCAACGGTCTTGGTCAGGCCAAGGTAAGCTGCATGCACTACATGGCCACCATCGATAATACTTTTGAAGAAGTTCACCAAATTGGTTAGACAGGTTCTATCCTTCAAAAAGGCAAACTGCAGTTTATTTTAGTATATTCTATGGCTTTGTTGATACTTGTAAGGCTGATAGGTTTGTAATTACATGGGTGGGTTATAAGACCATCCTTATGAAGGGGCATTGCCACTGCAGTGCACTGCTTATCAGGGTCAAAGCAGCTAGACTTAGGCTAACCAGTTTAAGGAGTATGTCTGGAAGGACATGTTTAACACAGTTAAGCAGCCAGGTATATTGTCACTTAAAATACATTACACAGTGATGTATTAGTTACACAAAGACTGATTCCCCCAAAGAGCTGCGGTAACTTTTGTTCCATCTTGGTTGTATAGGGGTAAATGAATATAGGATAAGGCATAATACAATACATCATTTTTTTAATTGTATCTGACATTAATTTGCCATTTGCAGTTTGACTAAGTTACTGACAAAGCTTCACATCAGCAGGGAGAAACCTTCAGCAGTCAGATAATACAGATCCAGACTGAGCTCATATAAGGCCAGTACCACTAAGAAACAGATCAGTGCTGCCAGTGACCGTAATAAAAATAGTATAACTAATAAAATAAGCATGACAGGACTAAGGATACTTATCTTCTTTTAATGAAATTGATGAGGTATGTATACTATGAATCTGCAGCCCAAATGGCCCAATCAATTTACATTGATTAAATGATGTATATATTTGTGTGTGTGTATATGTATATATATATATATATATATATATATATATATATATATGTGTGTGTGTGTGTGTGTGTGTGTGTGTGTACTTTTCTAAGCATTTTATAATATTGCATAGAAATAATAACTTTGATCTTTACAATATCTTATAAAAAAGAATATAACTTACATCGTGGATTAATAAATTCCAAACTGTTTTTTTTTGTCAAATTTTTTAATGTAAAAGGCAGTTTCAAATGTGCACATAAGTTCTGATAATTGAGGTTTAAATATGTATTTCTTATTTTTCATTTTACAGACACAGATGTACAGCTGAGTGAAAAAATTGAAAAAGAGTATACTAGAATATGGACTGCAGTATCAAAATTAGTTGACAAATGTGAAATTTCTCAAGCTTTTCCAGTGAGGAATACTTCCAGAGTTTTTATAAGCTCAGAGGGCAGCAAAAAAGATGGTAATACTAATAAAACTGATTTAATGTGAAATAATTGCATCTATTTGTATTTACTATTCTGAAGTAGAGAATTGCGTTGTTTTACATCTAGACAAACTAATTATCTCAAAAATTGAAGAAATAGATTTCAGCTAACAGAAGAAATTATAATATTTAAATGCTATAACTGGATTAGCAGAGCTTGTTTTTTATAAGGCTAGTATATAAATTTCATTCAGCTTTGCACGCTTGAAACTGATGACAGTGCTGTTTAAGCCTGCACTCTGCCAGTTCTATTCCTTCACAATGCATATTTGTCTTCCTATCATTTGTTACATTTTTGAGGTCCTATCAACAATTAAATACACTGTTTTAAAACACTGCTAAAACTGTTTTAGTAGAACCAGCCAGTACATCCACTTTATATGCATTGCTTAAAGTTTTCTGAAACTGATTTTGAATTGTCTACTTTAGATTTTTTTCTTAGTTATTTAGGTACAGTCTTATGCTAACCTGATCACACCACTGTTTCAGCTGTCTTAGTTAAGCTAACCTAATTACACAGCCATTTCACCTATCTTAGTTAAAGTGGTACAGCAGTAATATTTAACTTCTGTCTAAATATATTCAAACATTATTAAAAATGAGTTGCTTATTATGATTTTAAAACATCATTGATTCTGAGGGAGTTCATAATACTGACATTGGCACATGCATTATGATAAATGCATTTGTAATATTAAAAATACGGGTCACTTCTAGGGTCACAGCTTGTGTAGGGCTTCATAGAGAGGATTATGAATGGGCAGCTGATTGTTACATACTTTTTTTGTTCAGAAATTGTAATGAATAGAGTTTAGGTGAAATTCATAGATGGTTTGCATAAGGAGCGTATAATTCATAGAAACTTGTTCAGTAGTGCAGATTTGTGCTACCAAGCATTAACTGTTTTGCGTCTGAATGTAAATGCACTAGTCTTTCGGTGTAGCCTTCAGAAAGTTTTCCCTTGTCCTTCCTGGCTGTACTGCTTTTTAAGGAATTTTGTATAGTACAGAAATTCATTGTCATCTCTACTATGCAAGAGTAATGCATCTGCAGCAGTCAGCTTCCAAAAGCTTTTGGTGCCTTCCTGCTGCTGCACCTTCACGGAGAGCAAAATGTGTGCTATATAAAAGACAAGTGGAGTTCCAAAAGCTTTCAAGCACTTTAATGCCTTGTAGGAAGCTAAGACTCCAGAATATTTGCGCTAGAAAATAGAAATTGTGTGCTAATGGTCAAATTGAACAAAGCACGGCTACTCTTTCTTTGCGGTGTACTTGAGAAGGCTGTAGTTTGTCACATCTTAGCTTATTTAGTATTGAAACATCAAAGAAGGAAGATCATCGGTTTCCTGTTATTGATGTTTCAATACATTGTCATTGACTTGGTTGCAGATGGTATCTTGTTTGCAGTTTGTCATACTGAGATAAGCGGGAAAGGTATGGTTCAGTTATTCAGAGCTACACTTGCTTTGGCTACTTTGCCTGAGATTTACACTGAATCTGCTGCATCTAAAACCATCCACTGCTAAAAGAATGAAAATAAGTGTCGTGTTGCACTTCTGCTGATTATTTTGCTGTATTTCATAATAATCCTGTATTAATTGTTTTATTTTTCACATTTTAGAAAAGTTTCAAAACTAAACTATTTTCACTGCTGTTCATAGGTTCATAGGTTCATACTAGGCTATCTGCTCTAGGGCATTTATAAGCCTAGCCAGAATGTGTTTGGCTTTCGCCACCCATTTTAAATTTATTTTGCTATGCCCTTTTTCGAGGTTAGTGTACTGTGCCTCTGTCTAACAGTGACACAGAAGTGATACCCGGGGTAAACCTACGATCTCCCATCCACTCATCAAGATTCCTCTTGAAGAGAGTCAATGAGGGACTCTGCCTAACCTGGACTGGGATTTTATTCCAGAGTGAAGGGAGCCTCTGGGTTATGAATCTGTCCCTCCAGCATGTCCTATTTATTTCAGTGCTGAGGTTCAAGTCTCTCGGCGTAGCTCGATGGGATTTGGATTTTCTGAGGTGCAGCATGTCCATTAATTCCGGGTTGGACATGGCTTTATCGTCAGGCACAGATCGCCTCTGAACAGGCGGTATGCCACTGAGTAGAGCTGGAGTTTCTTTAACCGGGCAGCATATGGCATCTGTTTGAGCCCTTTGATCCTCTTGGTGAGGTACTTTTGGGGTCTTTCCAGTTGCTGCAGGTGTCTGGTAAGGTACATCCCAAAAGGGCATTGTACTCAATTATGGGCCTGATGAGGGATGAGTAAAAGGCACGATGACCTCCTGATCTAGATGTGAATCCTTCATGATTAGGTGGGCTATATAAAATGTTTTCTAACCACTTTGGCCACGTGGTTGTCAAATGAGAGATTGCTATCAACTTGGGTCCCCAGGTCCCTAATTACTTCTTCTGTACTTAATGGATTACCACCTATGTGGTAATTTGTGGGCACTTTGTTTTTGCCAAAGGGGATGACTATACACTTTTTGGCATTTAGCTTGAGGCATTGGCTCTGGCACCAGTTGTCTGTTTCTATGAGGCCCTTTTGGAGGATGCTTGTGTCGGCTGGAGAGTCGATTATGGCCAGTTTGCAGTCATCTGCGAACTTGGTCAGCCACAGTCCTTCCGTGTTGGCCTGTACCTCCGAGAAATATATACCGAACAAGAGCGGTCCCAGGACTGAGCCTTGTGGGACACCACTTGTAACTGGTTTGGAGTCTGACATGGCTCCAGCAATTCTAACCATGTGGGTTCTGTCCTTGAGCCAGTTTGCAATCCATCTAGTGACATAGGGGTTTATATTTAAGCTGGTGAGCTTATCTATAATGCCCGAGTGGGGTATTGTATCGAAGGCTTTTGCGAGGTCCAGGTAGGCTGTGTGGACCACCTTCCCCTCGTCAATGGCCTTGGTGACTGTTTCAAAGAAATCAACCAGGTTTAAGAGGCAGGATCTACCCTTAACAAAGCTGAACTGGGTAGGATCCAGTGTTTGTAGGTCCCCAATATCTTTATTTATGAGGTCCATGATGATCCTTTCCATAGCTTTGCAGACCAAGCTAGTCAGGCTTATGGGGCGATAGTTTCCAGGATCCGTTGAGGCACCACCTTTATGGAGAGGGACCACTGTTGCTGTACGCCACTCTTTGGGGACATATCCTGTAGTAAGGCTGAGATTGAACAGTAGTTTTATGTTTGGGTTTAGCTCTTCTTGGAGTTCATGTAGGACGCAGCCCAGGACACCATCTGGTCCCATTGATGCTGTGTTTTTTGCTTTGGAGAGGGCGGCTCTTACCTGAGCATCTGAGATGTCAGGGGGGCAGCACTCTGCTGATATAGATATTTGCCCTTTTGGTGGGGAGGGGGGGGAGATGTTTGCGCTGAACCTGTCAGCTAGGATGTTGGCAATGTCTGTGGGTTCGGTGTATTTTTTGTCATTTTGGACTAATTCTGAGCATATCTGGGAATTACCACCCAGGTTCCTAACATAACTAAAGAAAGCCTTGTGATTATCCTTAGTGTCCTGTGCAATTTTTCTCTCGAAGCTGGCCTTAGACAATTTTATGTGTGCCCATAGTTTTTTGCTAATACTGATCAATGATGCCTTCCCTTTTTGGGATTTTGCTCTGTCATTTAGTAGCTTCCTCCTTCTATTGTATAGTTTGTTTATGGCTGGGGTCCACCAGACAGGACGTCTGCCTTTGGAGGATTGGGTCTTGGTTTTATTTGGGATTGCATGATCCTTGCATTCCTGAAGGTGTTCATAGAATGCGTTTATAAAGGATTCTGCGGTCTGGGCCGTATTTTCCACAGGCCCGGGGGTTTTAAAGGATTCCACCTCAGTTTTGAGGAGTGTGAAATTTGCTTTAGAGAAGTTTTTCACTGTGGTTTTCTGGGCAGTGGGTGGGGTCGGGATGTGAATATCCAGTGAGATTAGTTTATGGTCTGATCTTACCAGTGAGGGATACACTTCTGGTCTGGAGCATAGAGTCCCCATGTTGGTGATGATCAGGTCCAGTATGTTTTCCCCTCTTGTGGGAGTGGTAACAAGTTGTTCCATAGCATTTGAGTTTATAAATTCTAGGAACCTTTGGGCTAGGGTGTTGGAGCTAGAGTAATGCTCCCAGTCTATGTTTGGGTAGTTGAAGTCGCCCAATATAATGGTGTTTGGAGAGACCTTCATATTTTCCAGTGTTCTCAGGAAGGCCGAGTGGGGTTCCTGGGTTTGGCAGGGTGGTCTGTAGCAGGCTATAAACTGGAAGGCAGTTTTACCCACTGTTAGTTGCACATGGATAGTCTCTGATGCTTCGTGCTTTGCCACCAACCTGGAGGTGTGGGTATCTTTGATGAATATCGATACTCCCCCTCCTTTTGTGGTTCGGTCCAAGTTTTGGGGCCGAAAAGCATGGTATGAGGTATAACCTGGTAGTGCTGGGGTGCTCTCGGGAGCCCTGAACCAGGTTTCTGTTACTGCATAGATATCGATGTTCTCCATGCTAAGGAGAGTTTCGAGTGCATGCATCTTGAGGTTTAGACTTCTGGCGTTGAGTAGCATTACTCTTAGTTTCTTATCCCTTGTGATACCTATGGAGGTGGGTTTGTCTTTTGAGCCTTGCCTAAAAAACCTCATTGTCATACTTAATTACATTGTGTCTGCTAGTATACAGGACAGTAATATCTAGACTGTGTGGTTTCTCTGTACTTGAGGTCTAAAACCAAAATTTTTACATAGGGTGTTTTCTGACTGTACTCTTGTGGCAGAAGTGTGCTGTAGCAAGCATATCTGAGTTGGAGGCTGCTGGCTGAAAGCTTATTGTGTGTTTTCCTGGTTGGTCTGTAAGCGTTGCTGTTGTAAAACTTGTTTTTCTGATTCTTTATAAGCCCAGTGCTTGTATTAGGCTGGTTTCCTCGCAGTGGCAGTTAGCAGTGCCTTGTATAGACACAAATGCTATTAAGTTAAAATTTCCATTAGAATAACTATCTCTGCAACCTTTCTCAGTTCCCCCCGCTGCTCTTGGAGCATCTGAGTTGGGTGAAGAGCAGCATTGGCTTGTTGGATAGCTGCAGTTCAGTATAGCACCCATTCTTCATCCATGTGTTATCATCCCAGTCCAGTTAAATCTCCCTACGGTTCTATCTCCCTGATTAAACCCATAGTAAAAAAAAATGAAACCATAAATAGGCACTTTCCTGCTAACTTTTGCCATCCTGGTGGACATGGGCATTCTGAGGCATTGTAGCAATTGTGTCGTGTATACTGACAATCACTTAATCCTGAAACAAATACAGTATGTAGGATATGTAGTTCTTCTTCTTCTTTCGGCTTTTCCCAGTTAGGGGCCGCCACAGCAGATCAACCGTCCGCTCATGATTGGCAGTGGAGTTTTATGGAGTCGAGTTGCCAGCCCGGCGCCCAACCTTCCACAGAAGGCACACACACGCACACACTCACTCCTAGGGCCAATTTAGAGTATCCAATCCACCTACTGCATGTCTTTGGGATGTGGGAGGAAACCGGAGCACCCGGAGGAAACCATGTAGGATATGTAGTTACACTATGAAAATTAAGACACAACTCTCACATATTGACAAATCAAATAACAAACAGGTTGTCAGCAAATGCACATAATTTCCCTCACTGAATAAGGTCTCAATCCATAAACTCACATGTGTTCACAAGTAAACCCACATACTCACAAGTAACTTACTAAAATCAGTGGCCTCCCATACGCTGCCCTCACAAACCATATGCAAACAAAACCAAGTCAGTTCCAACGACTACACATAAAAATTCATATCACACTTTCTCCACAGACAAGCTACTAAGGTGAAAAACCACGCATTCAATCCTCTTGGTCATAGGAGACTCCATCATGAGACACACTAGCCACTCCTCTCACCAGGTCAGATAAAGAGAGGTTTACAGTCAATTGCCTTTCAGGGGCCAGGGTTCGCCAGATCATGCAGGCACTCAGATCACTCAACCATAAGTACCAGTCATAGTCCAAGTAGGTGTAAATGACTTAACATGTACTTCCCTGGAGTGTATGAAGACAGACATGATACATAATGAACCTATCTGAATACATGCCACAGGCTGGTATGAGTCTCGCATTGAACAGTATTCTACCCTCACCAAGAATGATACCACAATGCAAACAAACTGACCAATAATTGGCTTAGCTATTGCTGTCATTCCAAGGGTATCCAGTATTTGTCAGCCTGGGACAACATGGTCAGCAGACCAGAAGTGCTTTGCCAGAGACTGTGTGCACCTGCCACTGCTAGGGTTTCAAATACTGGCCAAGGTATTAGCCACTCCCATAGTGCCTTTTTAGGCAGTGCCAAATCAACAGACCTACCAATGTAACAAATTCTTTGAACGCCAAGCTGAAAATACTATTGCTCAGTGCTAGGAGTCTTAACAAGAAACTGCACTCCCTGGAATCTCTCCTTGCCCTGGAGAATGCTGACATCTGTGTTGTGCAGCTATACCTATGTGGTTCATGGCTGCGGAAAGCACCCCAGCAGTGCAAGGCTTCTGTGCCTATCACACATTCATAACACCCTCTGAAAAGGAAAAAAATTGAAAGGAGGGGTTTCCGTTTACATAAAAAGCAATCACACCTCTAGATTGGTCAAGCAGGATGACTCACTTGAGCTACTCCATGTCCAGCTGACCACAGGCAAAATCCCCCACCATGTCATCGCTAGCTGCTGGTTCCCAACCATGAAAACCACTCCGCATATCTGACATTACTAGAATCACTTACCATTCAGCCCAACACACTACACAAGGGTGATTTTAACTACCCCTCCATAAACTGGGAAACATATATGACCACTAACATGCGGGCTTAGAGATTCCTAGACTTTGTCAATACAAATGTTGTGGAATGGCTGGTCTGCACTCCCACCAAGGGCTCAAATATCCTTGACATAGTACTCACAAACATGGTGGAGTGTTGTACCCACCCCAAACTATAATGTCCTCATTGATAAGATCAGATCATAAACTGGTCTCCTTTGAAATAAATTTAGTGGGAGTACCCCATCAAACCCTAAAGAAATTTTCCAAGGCAAATTGCCTCCTATTAAGTGATTGCATAGGTAATTTTAAAGTTTCCTCTAACCCCAAAGACCTGGAGGCCTATGCAAAACTGTACATGAATGCTCTGTACAACCACTTGCAACTGCATAGAAATGGCAGTATCTGACTGAATTAAACCCTATAGGTCCTTTCTGACTCAGTTACACAGCAATCTTTTTCACTAATTCTAGCATGTCGAAGGGTCAGTTGCTAGCGTCCTCTCCTGTTCAGCTGGTGAATCTGGGAATCTTGAGGCAATGTTACAATTGCCTCATGTACACAGACAACCCTCTCCTCCTCCCAACAAATACAAATATATGCGAGAGATGCAACTATATAGCCAAACTGGAGGCTGAGCTCCCTCAATTCAGTACTGGCAAGACCAGTCAGGAGGAGAAGGTAACCACGCACACCACAAACCCAGTCTCACATAGAACTATCACAATTGCAAACCAAACCAAACACATAAACACACAAAAACATACTCGGAGGCGCTGATTAAAAATCTACCAAAACAACAGAGGCCTCCAAAGCAGACACCCAAGCAAACACCATCTGAAGACATAGCACATGCAACACATAGTTCACATAGTCAGTGTGCTAAACAGTCACAGCCCTTAAGGCCAAACAACATGCCAGACACACTTGTAATAGGTGACTCCATAGTCAGACACACTGACGTACCGCTCACCAGACTGAACAAGGAGAGGGTCACAGTAAGCTGCCTGTCGGGAGCTAGAATCCGCCACATAACACAAGCACTCAGGTCACTCCACAGCAAGTACAAATATGACTCAGTCATTGTACATGCCGGTGTGAATGACCTGAGACGTACCTCCCTGGACTACATGAAAAGAGACATAGAGGAGCTCTCTGATTATGTAGCCCAGGCTGGTATGACCCTGACCCTGAGCAGCATCTTACCCTCACCAAGAATGATGCCATAGTACAAAGACAAAATGATCAGTTTTAACAATTGGCTTAATTACTGGTGTCATTCTAAGGGGATCCAATGTCTGTCTGCTTGGGATGACATGCTGGACAAGCCACGCTGCTTCGCAAGGGACGGCTTGCACCTGTCACCCCTAGGCTTCCGGATATTGGCCAAGGCTCTTGCCACCCCCATAGTGCCTTTTTTAGGCAAGGCTCAAAGGACAAACCCACCTCCCTAGAAAACACAAGTGGGAAAAAAGTAAGGGTAATGCTGCTCAATGCCAGAAGTCTAAACCTCAAGATGCACGCCCTCGAAGCCCTTCTCAGTATGGAGAATATCGATGTCTGTGCAGTGACTGAAACCTGGTTCAAGGCTCCTGAGAGCACCCCAGCACTATCAGGTTTTACCTCATATCATGCTTTCCGGCCCCAAAACTTGGACCGAACCACAAAAGGAGGGGGAGTATCCATATTCATCAAAGATACCCACACCTCCAGGTTAGTGGCAACGCACGAAGCATCGGAGACCATCCAGGTGCAACTAACCATAGGCAAAACTGCCTTACAGTTTGTAGCATGTTACAGACCACCCTCTCAAACTCAGGAACCCCACACAGCCTTCCTGAAGACACTAGAGAGTATGAATGTCTCTCCAAATACCATTATATTGGGAGACTTCAACTACCCAAACATAGACTGGGAACATTACTCAAGCCCAAACACCCTAGCCCAAAGGTTCCTACAATTCATAAACTCAAATGCAATGGAACAACTGGTCACCATTCCCACAAGAGGAGACAATATACTAGACCTGATCATCACAAACATGGGGACAAAATGCTCCACACCGGAAGTATATCCCTCTCTGGTAAGATCAGACCATAAATTAATCTCACTGGAAATCCACATCCTGCCCCCACCCCCTGCACAAAAGTCCACAGTGAAGAACTTCTCAAAAGCCAACTTCACACTTCTTAAGACTGAAATGGTATCCTTCAAGGCCCCTGGGCTAGTGGAAACCACAACCCACACTGCTGAATCCTTTGCAAATGCCTTCTACGGGCACCTTCAAGAATGCATGGATCATGCAATCCCAAATAAAACCAAGACCCATTCCCCCAAAGGCAGGCGCCCGGTCTGGTGGACCCCAGCCATAAACAAACTCTACAACAGGAGGAGGAAGCTACTACATGACAGAGCAAAATCCCTAAAAGGGAAGGCATCTCTGATCAGTACTAGCAAAAAACTACGATCACTCATAAAATCATCCAAGGCCAACTTTGAGAGAAAAATCGCAAAAGACACAAAAGACAATCACAAGGCCTTCTTTAGCTATGTTAGAAACCTGGGTGGAAACTCCCAGATATGCTCAGAGTTAGTCCAAAATGATGCAAAATACACTGAACCCACTGACATTGCCAACATTCTGGCAGACAGGTTCAGTGCAAATTTCTCCTCCCCCTCCCCCCCAAAAGGAGAAATAACTATCCCAGCAGAGTGCAGCCTCCCTAATATCTCAGATGCCCAGGTGAGAGCCGCCCTCTCTAAAGCTAAAAACACAGCATCAATGGGACCGGACGGTGTCCCGGGCTGTGTGCTTCATGAACTCCAAGAGGAACTAAACCCACACATAAGGCTGCTGTTTAATCTTAGCCTTACTACAGGATACGTACCCAAACAGTGGCATACGGCGACAGTGGTACCACTTCACAAAGGCGGTGCTTCTACGGACCCTGGAAATTACCGCCCCATAAGCTTGACGAGCCTGGTCTGCAAAGCTATGGAGAGGATCATTATGGAACTCATAAACAAAGACATTGGGGATCTACAGACATTGGATCCTACCCAATTTGGCTTTGTCAAAGGCAGATCCTGCCTTTTGAACTTGATCGACTTTTTTGAACCAGTCACTAAGGCCATTGATGAGGGTAAGGCAGTTCACACAGCCTACCTTGACCTTGCAAAAGCCTTTGACACAATACCCCACTCGGGTATCTTAAATGTAAACCCATATGTCACAAGATGGGTTGCAAACTGGCTCAAGGACAGAACCCACAGGGTCAGAGTTGCTGGAGCTATGTCAGACTCTAAGCCAGTCACAAGCGGTGTCCCACAGGGCTCAGTCCTGGGACCCCTCTTGTTCGGCATTTATTTTTCCGAGGTACAGGCAAACATAGGAGGATTGTGGCTGACAAAGTTCGCAGATGACTGCAAACTGGGCGCCATAATTGATACTCCAGCGGACACAAACATCCTTCAGAGAGGCCTCATTGAAACGGATAATTGGTGCCAGAGCCATGGCCTTAAGCTGAATGCCAAAAAATGTATAGTCATACCCTTTGGGAAAAACAAGGTACCCACAAATTACCACATAGGTGGTAATCCATTAAATCGGAAGAGGTAATCAGGGACCTTGGGACCCAGGTTGACAGTAACCTCTCATTTGACACTCACATTGCCAAAGTGGTTAGAAAGACCTTCTATATTGCCCACCTTATCATGAAGGGTTTCACATCTAGATCAAGTGAGGTCATTGTGCCCCTGTACTCTTCTCTTATCAGGCCAATGATTGAGTACAATGCCCCATTTGGGATGTATCTTACCAGTCACCTGCAGCAGTTGGAAAGACCCCAAAAGTTCCTCACCAAGAGGATAAAGGGTCTTAAACATATGTCATATGCTGCCCGACTAAAAAAACTCCAGCTCTATTCAGTCGCATACCGCCTACTCAGAGGTGATCTGTGCCTGACGTACAAGGCCATGTCCAATCCAGAATTAATGGCCATGCTCCACCTTAGTAAATCCAAATCCACCAGAGCCACGAGAGCAAGAGACTTAAACCTCAACACAGAAATAAATAGGACGTGCTGGAGGGACAGATTCATAACCCAGAGGCTCCCTACACTCTGGAACAGAATCCCAATACATGTTAGGCAGAGCCCCTCACTGACTCTATTCAAGAGAAATCTTGACGAGTGGATGGGAGATCGTAGGTTTACCCCGGGGGTCATCTCTGTGTCACTACTAGACAGAGGCACAGTAAACTAAACCCTAAAAGGGCGTAGTATTCTCATCCTAAGGGGTGGTGAAAGCCACACATACTCTGGCTAGGCTTATAAATGCCCTAGGGCAGATAGCCTAGTACGAACCTATGAACCTATGAACCTATGTCTAGCTGGAAAAACAAGCCACCTTGGTTGGACCCTTGACATAAACAGACTGTATAATGGAAGGAATAAATTCCTGTCTAGAATCAAGTGGGAGGAAGCACATTAGAAAAAAATCCCTCATTAGTCTCAACAGGAAAATCAGGGAGGTATTCAAGTGTTCAGAAGCTAAATACATGATTAAAATAGCCTCCCAAGCAAAGGATAACCCCAAAGCATTTTTTAGTTATGTCCAAAATCTTAATGGAAGTGCCCAACAATGTGATGAGTTGAATATAGATGGCACTACATATACTCAGCCAGAAGAAATAGCAAACCTGCTGCCTGATAAATTTAGCTCAGGTTTCACCCTCTCGTCACCTCCAGTTACTCCCTGTAAATTACCTCCTACCATTCCTTTTCCTGTTATCATGAAAGAACAGGTTGTCACTGCACTCTCTAAAGCTAGAAACATGGTATCAGTGGGCCCTAACAGATTCCTAGTTGCCTATTAAATAACTTGAAACATGACCTAGCAGACCTACTGAGATCTCTATTTGACCACAGTCTCCAAATAAGCTTTGTCCCAGTAGAGTGGAGGACAGCAACAGTCATCCTTCTGCACAAGAGGGGACCATCAACTCACCTAGAAAGCTACTGACCTATTAGACTGACTAGCCGAATATGTAGGGCTATGGAAATGACAATCATAGACCTGGTTAACAGTGACATAGAAAATCTCTAGATTCTAAACTCAACCCAGTTTGGCTTCATCAAGGGCAGATCCTGTGTGTGCAATCTGGTGGACTTCTTTGAGAAGGTCCCTAAGCTCATGGATGAAAGTAAGATAGTGCATATCGCCTTCCTTGACCTGATCAAGGCACTTGACATAATACCCCACTATGGTATTATAGATAAACTCTCAAAATTGGGCATAAACCTCTACATCACCAGATGGATAACCAGATGTCTCACAGATGAGACTACTCGTGATTGAGTGGGGGAATCTACATCCAAAAAGAGGCCGGTCACCAGTTGAATACCGCAGGGCTCAGTGCTGGGCTCCCTCCTGTTTGGAATATACTTCTCAGATGTCAAGACAAATGTTGTTGGCCTTTGGCCATGACTGCAATTTGGGGGCAATCATGGACTTCGCAAATGATGTTGATATCCTACAGAAAGGACTAATCAAGACTAATATTTGGTGCCAGAACCATGGCCTCAAATGAATTGCGAAGAAGAGCATAGTGATATCCTTTCAGTTATCAAATGCCCGTGCAAATTACAACATTGATAGCACTTCCCCTGAGAGTGGACCCAGTGGTTAGAGATCTGAGTACTCAGATAAATAGTAATCTAAACTTTGACCACGATGTGTCCACAGTGGTAAGGAAACCCTTCTATGTGGCTCAGTTTATAAGTAAATGCATGACATTCAGATCTACTGTACTTGGCCCTCGTCAGACCAATAATCGAGTACAGTGCACCCTTTGGTATTTACCTCACCAGGCATTTTAAGAGTCGGAGCATCCTCAGTCCCTCCCCCCCAAAAAAATACAGGGCATAACCAACATGTCACATGTGGATCAATTAAAATCCCTATCACTGTAATCAGTTTCCTTCAGAGTACTGAGGGTTGATCTGTGTCTGACTTACAAGGCAGTCTTTGACCCAGCCCTGATGGAAATGTTGCATATTCACAAAACAAACTGCACTAGGATTACCCACTACAAAAGATCTAAACCTGATCTCTGATACAAATATATCATGCCAGAGAGACAGATATGTGTCCCAGAGATTGTCCCTCCTTTGGAATAGGCTTCCTGTTCATGTGAAACAGAGCCCTTACCTGACCAACTTCAAGCATAAGCTGGACTGATGGGTGGAAAATCATAAATTCAGTACTGCCAAAACTCCACTTGTTGATTCTTGTTAACTTTTCCCTAGCGATAGAAAATTGGGTAAAATCTGTGTAAAACTAGAAAGGCTTGTAAGGGCACTTGAGCTGTTAGTCTAGTAATCTCCTGTGAACCTATTATGTTTTCTACTACTGTCCCTTGTTTTCTTTTTTTCTTCAAATTTTGGGGTTGTGGGGAACTTCCCCTATGTTATGGGGGTCCAAGGAAGCTGTCGCCATGCTGAACAAAAAAACAAAAAAAAAGAAACTGTTTTTATGTTTTTCTGACCTTGGGATTGTTGTTGTTGTTGAGATTCTGATCTTCCAAGCTTTTAGACCTTTTTGTTTCAGGTACACACACTTACTTGTAGTGGATCTAGTGGAGTGGAATGTCTGTCTGTGAATACTAGGAAGAGTGTGAAGTGTTTGATGGGGTTTATGTGCTTGAGTCTACTGTCACAAGTATGCATGTGCTTGTCTGTATACAGCTATACATCTATACTGTCTTGGTGGGGAGGCTGAACAGAGTGGATCCATGGACTATAGCACGTCTGTTCTAATCAACCTCCTCTGTCAGTTAGCCACTAGGGTAAATAATTTTTGCAAGCAAAGCCGGATCCAGCAGTAAGTGACCTATGCAGCTGTCTGGGGCTCACTGTTGTGGGGGGAGGGGTGCCTGGCACAACACACATTTAATTAAAAAAAAAAGTAGTTTTTCAACATTATTATTTTCTTCATACAGTGTGCATGGGTCTTACTGTCCCTTTGCGCATCTAGACATGGCTTGCGTAAGCCCCATTCTGTCAGTATTGTGTCTGCCTGCATGCTTTTCCAAGCAGTGAGAACAAAGCACATGCACACAGATCAGTACACAAGATTTAAAACTTACTGGAGCAGTAAAGAAGAAGCATGGATTCTTCTTGCAGGTTGGAGCCTTAATGTCCGTGATAACTTTTGTGCAGCATGGATAATTCAACCCCAAGTGAATTTTGAAAGTTCTGGCTAGGTACTGGTGCACACATGATATTTTACTAGAGTAGCAGAGTAGCTATATGAATACTTCTTGCAAGTTAGAGCTTTAATGTCAGTGTATGAAATGCCCTCGTTGGAGGGGTAGGTTAGTTATTTAACTTGCTTAGGCTCAAACCATGTCATTTGGCTATAGGGGACAAGAGCCTTATTCCTCTGTACAAACAACCAGCATACCTCTCAACTATCTCTGATTTTGTCTCAAATTTTAGCTCTGTCCTTCTTAATACCGCCTAAAACTGGTGACTTTTGGAAAAAGAGGTGGTGAATTAAACTTAATAAATAATGACAACAGTCAATGTTATAGATTTACTTCAGAAAAATGTATATAAATATACACCCACTGCAGTGAGAGATAAACCAATTTTTATCAGCAAGGTGGGCATGAATATTAAACATCTTATGGAAAACAAGTTGAATTTACCGATAGAAGATAGTTGTGGTACAACACCTTGTGGGAGGTGCTCCCAATCTACTAATATTTTCAAAGCACCTCAAACCCACCTAGCTAATAAGATGGCATCTAAGGTTATATTCAAGAAAGAAAATTGTTTTACCACCAGAGTGGTGTACCTTGCTCTATGTGATACGTGAAATGGATTCTATGTTGGGAAAATGGAGAGGGTGTTGAAAAGCAGAATCAATGAGCACATATATGATGTTAAAAACAAGAAGGGTACAAGTGCATTATATAGGCATTCCCTGACTTGTTCTAATTTTAAAGGTTTTAAATTTGGTATTTTGAATACTATGGACATAGATTTGAGGGGGGGGGGGTGACTGGAAGTATTTATTAAGTAAAAATGAGCTGGTTTGGCAACTCAGACTAGCAGCTAATTTTCCACCAGGTATAAATGATTCCTTGACAATACTCCCAGCCCTGAAAGTAAAATTTATTAAACTAAGTATTTTAATATTTTTACATGTATTACTATGCCTGCATTGTTAAACATATGCTGAAGGTATTTAATATATAACAGTGTTTTATTTGTAAAAAGATAAGTTGGCTTGAATATTAACATCCTGTGTATTTAATATTGTTCATGTGACAATTTTACATGTGAGTTTTTTGACAATACCATTGGCTCAATTTTATCTGTTATGTAACATGTACTGGTATAAAAATGGTTCTTGAATCAGTGTGTTTTATTCTGAGGGAAGTCTTCTATGTGACAGATGAAAGTGCTTAAGCTTGGTGTGTTTTACTGCAATAAACGGAGTTCATATACAGGCTTGTTTGGTGTGTTTTCCACCTGTCTTCTGTTATTCGCACTGCATCAGGTATTTGGATTGTGTTATCTTTTTTGGTGGTATTAGCCAACATGGACTCCTTGGATAACTTTGATGCACTATCAGGTAACACTGCTGGGACAGAAATGAAGTTTCAAAAGCTTAAGGAAGAAGTTGCAGTTCTCAAGGGGGAACAAACTAGACTTATCGAATTATTGACCCCCAAAGAGGCTAATTTGGCTGTTTCTGCTGGTTGCAGTGTACCTGTGTCTTCCACTCATTCTCCTGGCTGCCCTGGTAACCAAAATCTAGTTAGAGCAGGGTGTGCAGCCTGCTGGTGACGCTAGAGGGCGCCGTGATGTCATTGTGGAAGCTGATGTTCATCATGGTGAAATACTGACTCACAGAGGCAACTGTGGAATTGCTTACCATGGTTCAGACCTGAATTCTATCAGCGAGGATGTATCTGGCGTCAATGTAAGGTCTCCGAAGGCAGCTAAAGGTACTGATGCACTTTTTTTCTCAGAAATGAGGTTTAATCATTTTTCATCCATGCAAAGGGTTAAGGGCTATAATATGGCTTCCAGCCTTAGAAGTGTTCAGCATGATGTTTGTGGTAAATTTGGTGCTTTAGTTTCTAAAGCATTTGACTTTTAAGATATGGCTGGTTCTGGTCACACAAATTATGTAGCAAGAAATGTTCAAGACTTTGGTTCACTCAAGGACATGATTTTTTTCTTTGAAAAGAGACTTTAAATACAAAAGTTTGCAAATGGAAATTGTGTATTTGAAACAATGTATCAATTTAAAAGTTATACAACAAGGCTTGAGAGTGTTTAAATTTCCCTTTGGCTTAATGTATGATGCCAGCATGATTGAAGACTGTGTGTTTATTTGATAAATGGGGGATTCAACTTCTAGAAAAAGCATTACTTTACAATGAACAGATGCAGGCAAAGATGGGTAAAGACTTGGAAGATTTAAACACTAATACTGTGAATGACTTGCTGTTTTCACAGTATCAAGATTTTTATGAAACAATTATTAACAGGGTAGAAAGGAAATGTAATGTATTGTTTTTACAGAAAAAAAGAAAGAGAGGGATGTTAAACATTATCAAACTAAATCTGCTTAATCTACTAGTAGGTTAACTGTGGAAAAATTTGTTCATGGCTCTGATGTGCACAGTAATTCTGCTGATAATGACCGGGAAAAGGCTGATGATATCTATAATGAGTATGCTGAAGTGTATAATGAAATGGATGAAGGTGGTGCACAGAATTTTCAGCAACTAAGATGCTCAGAAAGGACAGCAAAGAGAAATCAGGAGAGGAAATGCACATACAGTCATGCAGTGCAAATTCAAAAGGGACATCCCAACCAGGACAGGGGGAGGAACAGATATTAATTGTTGGAACTGAATGTATTGTGCATATTTTTCAAGGCTTTAAGATTTATAATTATACAGACAGGGCTATCACTAAAGTTTTTTTTCACTTTTTTCTAAAGGATTTAAATTTCTTCCCTCCAAAATACCAGATGGTGCTGACTGTTTGTTAGATGTTCAGATGTACACTAGGAAGCTCAATTTCCGTCTCCTTTTTTTCCCCAAAATCAAGTGGGGCCTTTAAATGAGGCAAGTGCACACAAATATTCTGAAGAAAAGTAGTGTGTTCAGTCCACCACTCCATCCCTCTTTAATGTTTTTGAGAAGGCAGTGAAAGAAGACATGTATGGGCTCAGAATAGGAAGTTTTTTGCCATCTTAAGTGTAAAATATTATTAGCAGTGACCAGACAGACGCCGTACTACTGTATCTATTAATATTTATTTGTATTATTACAAATTCTTGCCAAACAGTTTATTCTGTCAGAGTTATTTAAATTCTATTATAACATAACAAAAAAAAAAAAAGATCCAAGTAGCGACAACAATCCAAAAACTCAACCAATAACTACTATGGATATCACAAACTCGCTGGAACACGAAATAATGTATAAACTGTTTAATAAATTAGGTTTAGCGCTTTCATCTAGAAAACAAGACTTCATCAGAACATCAAGCAAGTAAAAAAATCCATTTAAATACATTCTTAGTACCAATAACAATCACGTATTCAGTCACAACCCACTTTCTAATGTCATCACTTCCTCCTCAAACGTAATACAAAATTAAAATATGTTAATACAGTAAAATGAAAATCCCTCCTACACATTAAACATATATCCCAACTATAAACCTATGGCAAAACCCATGGGGATTGAAATGTGTGGTGATGTATTACAGGAATGTAATGAATTGTTCGATACTTTTGGTATCACATTTATGAAATTTATTCTTAAATGCAATGATGGGAAATTATGTAAGCTTATGAAGGAGGTTGATGAACTTAATGTTCGTATTACACAGGACTTATTGTTTGAGGAGTGGCAAGATTTGTATGACAAACAATATCAGTTTGCAAAAAACAACAATAATAGGACTTTTAATAAGAAATGTGCAAAGTTACGTAGGGATATGCAGCAATATAAGGAAGGGAAGGTGTATAACTGGGATAAGGCATATGAATCAAAGTATGCTCCTGCTGGATCCTTTGGGAAACGCATTCATTCTGAGAGGGATGTGCGGGTTTCACATGGTGATTTACAAACTTTTTTAGGGGAAGAAACAGAATGGGAATATGTAGGGAAGAGGAGAGGAGACCGTTGGAATCCTCATTACACACACCCCAGGCCCAACAAGGGTCAAAGGTAATGGTTTTAGACAATTCCAACATAGTTAAATACAATGCAGTACAATATGGTAGGGGTGATTTCTATATTTATAATTATACAACTTTGGAAATACAAGAAGTTTTTTTTGACTTGTTTGAAAAGGGAATTAAATTTGTTCTGAATCATAAATTTAATGTAGTGGATTGTATTGTAGAGTTCAAGTTATTTGTTTGGAAGTTAAACCTCAGCATTTTTTTTTAAAATACAAACATCAAGAGACCAGATGGGCAGTTGAAGAAAAATAGTACCTTTAATCCTCCATTGCACTCATTATTGGCCAGTTTTGAGAAAGTTGTTATTGATGAAGTATATTAACTTTCTAGAATCAAGCAGACTGGGGTAAAAAATTTAATTACAGTAAAAAAGAACAAGACTTGCTACGAAGTCTAAGTTTAAATTTGGATGTTAAAATTTTACAACCTGATAAGGGCAGGGGTGTGGTATTGGTAGATACAATGGATTATTTAAATGCCATTCATAATATTCTTCAGGACACAGACACCTATGAAGTTTCCTCCCTTATTGAGGTAAATATAGCCTACCAGCATATTGATGCTTTATTGGAGGAACTTCTGATAGAAGACAGAATAGATGACAACTTATATAGGTTTCTGAAAGTAGAACATCCCTTGTTGGCTACCATTATGGGTATCCCCAAGATACATAAAAATTCATACAATCAGCATAATAGGACGGGAACCATCAAATGCGGGCGATGTCATTATTGTTTTGCCATTTTAGAAGAACCTACTGTACAAGTTAGTAATAAGAACAAGAACAGGTTATACTTCATGAAAGGCAACTGTCAAACTAAGAATGTTATTTATTTTGCTTTATGCTTTACGTAGGAAAAACTGGTCGACACCTGAGGGATAGGATATACGATCACTTTTATGCAATTAGAAAGGGTGATGTTAACAATGCCCTATATAGACATATTAGGGATAGCCCAGGATGTCAAATGTTTAGATTTGCCTTACTGGAGGTATTACATCCCAATCCTAGGGGTGGAAACCTGAAGGCTTTGTGAAGCGAGAGAGGTGAAATGGCAAATAACTTTAAATGCTACGGTTAAGCCAGGAATCAATGATTATATATCTATTAAACCTGTCCTAGAAGTTAGGATATAGGTTGTTTGAATAGGTTGGAATTTTTTAAACAAACGTTTTTTTAAAATAATTTTTTTTTGAATCATATAAATTTAGTTTCATATAGTAGTGGAAAACATATGTGCTGTTTTACTACATATAGGTTTATAGTTGGGATATATATTTAATGTGTAGGAGGGATTTTCATTTTACTGTATTAACATATTTTAATTTTGTATTACGTTTGAGGAGGAAGTGATTATAACATAGCTAGACACATATAACTATAGACCAATGAACATTCAGTCCAAAAATGTCACTAAGGAGTGAAACATGCTGTCCAGTTTATATACCTTTTTAAATGTCAACCAATGTTATTTTTAATGTCCTTGTGACTTGTTCTTTTGGTTTGCATGATTTATGTCCTTTTTTGGTTCTGTATCTGAAGACTTCACAAAAAGTCTCCACACGTCATCTTTGTGTAAAATCCCTGTTGATGCAGAGTTTCTGTATGTATCATGAAAAAAGTCCATTAGTTATTTCTAGCCTGGACAGTTTCTATTGAAATGACAAATATAAAGTCCAAGTTATTCTTGAGATGAAAAAGTCCCTGTAATGCAAAGTTTCTGTTTGAGATGTCAATGTAACTTCCTTTTTTCTATAACAGGATGCCATAAGCCCACAGCTGTATGTTATTAATATCTAAGCTGAACATTTACAAGCAATAGAAGATCATTTAACTGTTCTTGCAAAGCAAGCCATATTATTTTGAAAACTGCTGTTTGGCCTTACATTTTCTTTTACTGCACACACTGTATAATTTTGGGGAAAGCATTTTAATTTATACAATCTCTATCAATTTCCCCTTTTTAATTAAAACCAAGAAAATTGTAATACAATTTACAACAGAATACGATCTTCAGTACTTTGAATCCCTTGGCCTGTTGCAACATAAGGATCCCTTGCATTTAAGGCTATCTCTTCAAAGAGTGTTACATTACCAATGGCTGTTACTTGATTAATACTTTTGTTAACAAAAATCGTAACACATATGCAAACTGTTGTAATTAAGCAGATAATGACAATAAGAGCAATTAATGTGGAAATTATAGTACCCCACCATCCTGAGAACAATCCACCTAGCCAATCTAACCATTCTGTACTCCATGTTTTCCTAACTTTTGAGGAAATGTTGGCAGTTTTATCTAAATGTTGATGTATGGATTCTGATGTATCAGGAATATATGTACAGCACTCTGTTTTGATTAAAGCACACACACACCCCCGACTAGCCATCAAGTAATCCAAAGCCATTCTGTTTTGGAGGACTATTGTCTTCATTGATACCATCTCTTCTGTTATATCTGAGATAGCTCCATATGTTGCACTTGCTAATACTTCCATTAACTTTGCAACCTTTCTTAATTCCCATATTTTCTTGGCAGTGCCATACCAGGAAAACATTCTAGCCCCTGAGATGACACCATCCCCCAAGTCCAGCTGTTTTAAGTCTTCTCCAAGTTTGGAGAAATCATCATGAACCTCTCTTTTCTTTGGGTAATTTCTATCCCTCTCTTCTGGCAGTGTATGAGTGATTCTCATCACTGGAACAAGATCCTTGCCGGCCTACTGGCAGCCATTTATATGCATTTTGTCCACATACAAAAAAGAAAGCTCTTGCCAAAATGGTAATATTTTCTTGGCCTATTAGGTTATTCAAAGCTCCATTTTTAAAAAACTCTTTCATGTCTTCCCTAAAAAAAGTGTTATGTATTGATTCTCAATCTGTTTTTATTTTATCAACTCTCCCATGATACTCGAGCTTATCTCGTGACCATAGGTGATGTAGGGTGATGGAATAGTTGCAGTTACTAATACCTACCCTTACTGTCCCTTTCTGTTGAAAACAAAGTATTCCTCTTTCTGCCTCCCTTAATTGTAGATGTTCTTTTATGACTGACTGGTTTATAACCTTGTTTTTAAAAGATCCTTTAAACATAAACCCTGTTTCAGTGATATTTACAGGAACTGCATGTAATGGCATCCTTCCCCTGTAAGGAACGTAGCTACAAACCCAACAATTTGATTTATTATGCATTTTTGCAAACAGTTTTTGCATGGCCAAAACTGCATTAACTTTAGGTGCCCAGTCATGGTGCCCCTGTTCTCATGACTTATTATGTTGGAGTATCCCCCCCCCCCCCCATTTTTTCTTCATAACCTTTTTTGTAACACTCTGGGATGCATAACTTCCCTTTTTGGTCTTATTGGTATTTTTTCTTCTTGCCATGTCATTTTTCCTGGTCTCCCCCAATAGGGTGAAATCATCCTATATTTTATGTACTTGGTTGCATTTTTTTCTGTAGGTACATTTCTTTTACTAATTGATTTACTAGGCGTTGGTTGCATTTAATTGATTTCTCATAATTTTTCCTTGCTTGTTTTTCAAAATCTTTATATATTTCTATACTATACCAAGTATATAAAGCATATACTACTATCATGAATACCATGGCTATGCAAATACTTATAGGTACTCTACAACAGTTTTTTTCCCTTTTTTCTTCTGCTCGCTCCTTTTCTGTGTTTTCCTGCTTAAATGGATTTTCCTATGGGCTTTTTTGTTCTGGTAGAATTTCCAAATTTAATGGATGTTCCCATATTGGGCTCTCTTGCTCTAGTTGAATTTCTGAATTTACTGGGCTCCCCTGCATCTAAAAATAAATTTTAGAAAGAATATTACTTTTCTATTTCTGTGTGTGGCTCTTTATTAATTTACACTGATCTCTATGAACTAACAGTGTATTTCTTTTGTCTGTTTTCTGGGATTTGTTTTTTTCTTTTTCTATCCTTTGGACTGTGTACACTAACGGTCCTTTTTGCTCAACTACCTCATAAGGTCCCTGCCAATTACTGTCCCATGGTCCTTCTCTCAAGAAGTTATTTACAAGGACTTTGTCCCCTTTCTGTAGAACCATTTCTGTAGGAATGTCTGGCATTCATTTCCACAAATGCTAAGCCTGTTCCCTGGTAATAGTATTGCATACCCCCTGTATGTCTCAACCATTTCTGGTGTTCTACTGCTGTCAATAGTGATCAGTTTTCTACCATTTCTGGGTCGCACGGGAGTGTTAGGGGCATTTTTCTCCCAGTCGTTACTTCAAAGGGTGAGATTCCTGTTTTACTGTTAGGGGTTGCCCTAATGCCCAGTAGAATCCCTGGCAGATGTCTTACCCAGTCCTTACCTTTTTCTAGGCATGCTTTTTTCAGTCTCTCTTTGACTGTTTGAGTCATTCTTTCAAAAATCCCATTGGATTGTGGGTGATATGGAACATGAAACCTGTGCTGGATCCCCAGCTGTTTGCACAAATGCCACATTATTTGACTTGTAAACTGTGGTCCATTGTCTGACTCTATGATTTGAGGCCATCCCCAATGGACAAAAATGTTTTTACATAGTGCCTCTGCTGTAGTTTTAGCTGTCATACTCTTGGTGGGTATTACTTCTACCCATTTTGAAAATACATAAATTACCACTAATAGGTATCTGTAACCTCCCTTTGCAATGGGGAGAGGCCCTGCATAATCCACTTGAATAGCATCCATGGCCCATCTGGCACTGGCACCCTATGCAACTGAGGTTTCTTTATACTGGCGTTGAGTTGTAAACAAACCAAACATTCCTCTAAAACCGTTTTACACAGCTTCTTTGGACATGGATTCCACATCTTCTGTTTGACTGTACTCCATAAATTTTCTGTGCCTGTGTGGACCAAAATGTTGTGATTGTACTCGACCAATTGCTTGGCCAAATCCCCTGGGAGATAGGGCATTTTCTTTCCATCCGGCATTGGATATACAAAAATTTCTTGATTGCCATCCCCTTCCCGGATGCATTTATCTAGTTCTTTGGGGATCCCTTTTTAGTTGCTAAATCCTGTAATTCTACTGGTGCAAATGTTTTAACTGACAGTACTTGATTTTTATTTTCAAACTGCTCATGTGGTTCTAACCAATCACCTGTCTTTGCAGCTTGTTTTGCTTTGGCATCTGCCAAAGCGTTTCCTCTAGCCTCTTCTGTAGTGCATTTTTGATGTGCCTTGATTTTTACAATACTAAATTTTCCCTGTAGGTCATTCTAGGTAATCAATGTCCATAATTTATGCAATACTGGAGCATGTTTGAGGGGTTTGCCAACACTGTCGACGAATCCCCTCCTGGCCCAAATTGCCTTGTGTAAACATAGTGAATTTACCACATAAGCGCTGTCACTGTAAATGTTGACTGGCTGAAAATGTTGTAAAACATATTTGACTGCTTCTAACTCTGCCCTTTGAGCTGACATGTAACCTAGCAATTTCTTTGGGATAGGCTGTTGTCCATCTCCTGGGTTCACTGCAAATCCTGTTAAATATTTCCCATCTTTCCAAAACCTGGCCCCATCTACATAAACTGTGGGTAAGCAGCCTTGAAAATGTGCATTCAATGGCGAAATTTCCAGACGTTGTAAGCTTTGAACACAAGTATGAGGTCCTCCCTTATAGTTAGCCAAATCTGAGAGATAATACTTGTCCCCTGTCTGAATTTGGACATTCTTTGTACTGAATAAAGTCATCCATTTTGCAAAAAATGGTTTGACTCACTCCATCTGTGATCTTATTAATTTCCATAGAATTCAAAAGAATCTTTATAGACTGATGTGGTGTCTGTACAATTATTTTTGAAAAAACTGTCAAGTATTCTGTCTGTTGAATTCACCAATCTATGGCTAACAATTGTTGTATGCATGGGTGATATCCCTTTTCAACCGGGGTTAACTTTCAACTGCAGAAAGTCACTGGTTGGAGTGTCTTTTCTGCCTTGCTCCCATTTTGTTGAGGCCAATACTGCAGGAGGACTACCGATATAGTCTCACTTCCTCCTGCTGCCTGTAAAATGAAATCTTGCTGTCCATCAGGTGCTACCAATTCTGTAGCCTGTATCAATTTCTCTTTTATTAGCTCAAAAGCCTGTTCTTCCTTCTGTCCCCAACTTAACTGGGGTTCTTCCTTTTGTTCCACTAACATTTTATATAGGGGAGCGGCAGCTGCCGCATAATCCTCTATAAATTCTCTGTTATAATTCATGATACCTAGAAATTTATGCAAATCTGAAATTGTCAATGGCTGAGGTAATTCCAAAATTCCTCACAAGGGGATCTGCCAGTGGGACGTACAATAGTTCCCAAGAACTTCACCTCTTGTGAAAAGACTTGAACTTTGTCAATGTTGACTTTGAATCCTGCATCTTGCAAAGTACCTAGCATTTTTAAGAAGTGTTTCATGCTGCTCTGTTGTCTCTGACTGGATACGAATGTCATCAATGTAATGAATGACACTGTCATCTGTCTTTAAGGGTTTTAAAACCTCCCCTACTACTTGGTGAAAAATCACTGGACTATTTTGAAATCCCTCTGGCAGCCATGTCATCACATACTGTTGATTGTCAAAGGTAAAAGCAAACTGTTGCCAATCTTCCTTTTGTAAAGGAACTGCAAAAAAATCCATTAGCTAAATCAATAACTGTAAACCACTTACTTTGAGGTTTTTTCCGCACTGTCAATTCCGGCACTCCCAGAACCAGGTGTGCACGAGGAGTTGTGAATTGATTGACCTTACGTAAATCAATAACTAATCTGTAACTACCGTCTTTCTTTTTCACTGGCCAAATTGGTGAATTTGCGGAACTGTGACCCTTCTGTATTATGCCTGCCTGTTCCCATTGCTCTATACACTTCTTCATATCCTTTCCCGCCACTCTGGGGATTGGATATTGCTTCTGAAAAGGAGGAATGTAATCAGAAGGACTGCCTACACTCACTGGTACTGCTAACTTACCACAGTCTGTCTTTGATGTAGCCCATAAGGGCTGAAATTGTGATTTGATTTGCTCCCATTTATCCTGTAGCTGTGACTGTCTTTTGATAATGGCTTTTTTATAGTTACTTACGTCAGTTACAAAGCAAGGAAATTGCTGAGCTGTATCCCAACTGTCTTCCATTGTGGCTGACCATAAAACCTTGTTATTGAAATCAATTACTGTTCCCAGTTTGCTGAGAATATCAACCCCAAGGATTGTTATTCCGCAACTGGAATTCATAAGAAATGTACCCTGTATTGAATATCCATTTTCTGTGAAGCATATTTTAACTGGCTTACTGCTTATGGCCATGCAAGTGCTGCCATCAAAGCCTTAAATGTAAGATTTTTTTTAACTGATTTACAGGTAACTGTTTATTAGTGACTGAGACAGCTGCCCCTGTATCAAGCAGATCATCTTTCCAAAGTGTCCCCTCCACCCATACATCCACTAAAGGGCGTCCGTCCTTTTCACGTTTAAAGTTTGTGAGAAAGGTTACTTGGGTGGGGGGGGGGGCAGACCCCTAATTGGAGTCATATTCATTCTGATCTACTTTCCTGGTATGCCTCTGATTACACAAAGACTGCATGTTCTGTTCCCTGTTGACTGTTAGTGTCTTTCCCGTCTAATGTGTACTTTGTACTTTCAATTTCACGTTTTAATTGCTGACTTGCACCATGTGTGGGATTATATGGTGGGTTTTCTGTGTATTCCACAGGGTATACTTTATTTTTTTCTGTATCCTTCTGTGTTTGTTCCTGTGACTGATTCTCCCTTAATGTATTTTCTTTATCTTGATTTCTTTCCCTATTTTTGGGTTTTGCAGAAGCACTATTATCTGCATAGATACCCTTTTGTATTTGACTTTCCTTTCATCTTTTATGATATGGACAATCCTGTTTAATGTGGCCTGTTTTCTTACAAGTAAAACATATCACCTGTTTTTCTGAACTTCGTTGTGTATCTGTAACCCTGGTGGAGCAGAAACTGCTAGTGTTCCCCGGTTTTTTGTTCTTTCATCAGACCATGTGTTACATCCCTTTCTTCCCCCACATAGTCTACACTTAGCTCTCCTTCTACAGCAAAAATGTTATGTGTATAAAGTTTTCCATCATCTCCCATTGTCTTGCCTCTGATGAGGTTTTGGACTACTACTTCTAGGGTTTTTGATCCTCAGCCATAGATATGCTTAATGTCACCTGAGACTTCCTTCACTTGTTTTAAAAAGGTATGTATAAGCAAATGCTGCACCTCTGGATCTGTCATTTGGTCATCTGTTTTACCATACACAACCTGGTATGCAAGCTTAAAGTGATCACTTTGTTCCATTAATTTATCTGTAATGCTAATTTTAAAATTCTCAAGCAATTCAGGGGTCAAAGGTTGGCCGTGAGTATATGCTTTGAGAATAGCTGCCATCCTGGCTGTTCTGCTGACTGGTGAACATTTCTCAGTTTCTATATATGACTTTTGTTAGAAAAATATGTACTAATGTATATGTTTAGTGCTTATTAGAAGCTAAAAGGGTTAACACATTTCATTCTATTTTATGTACAGCTTAATTCTGTATGAAATTATAAGATGCTTTTTCAAACTGCAGTATGCTTTCTGAAATTGCAAGATGCTCTCTGACCTAGTATTTGCTAGCACAGCAAAATTCATGTTTATGCCTTTTGGAAATCTACTGAGAAGCAGGTGATTATCTGCTAGGTCAGGAAGATATATGAATAGAACAATACTGTTTTCTATAATGTTAGTGAATATAAACAATCAGCTCTGTTCGTGTTATGAGAACATGCACAGCTGCGGAAAAGAAAAGATACATCAAACAAAGACTGCTTGAAGAAATGAACTATAATCTGTACTTGCTTTGTGCTCAAATTAGCCATAGTACCTTGAATGGTAACATTGCATAGTGAGAAGTTGTATCCGACCGGTGGTCATCAAGGCCACGTTGTTTTTCGTAGGAAGTTTTTTTTGTAATCTTGATGTGCCAGCAGAAAATCATGGACAAACAGCTGCTATGAAATAATATTGAAAGAACTTGTGATTTATTACGTCAGCTTGGTAGGCAATGTCTTGTAAGAAATGTATAAGAATAGCTTCACTTCCTGATTCTAGTTAGACAAACTCTGTATTAGCACATTTTTGTCTCCTTGCTGCAAGATTAAAGTGCCTTAACCTGAACCTGCCGTGTGCTGATCATTTTGAAGCTGTTTTTCCTTTGACAGATTGGTCCTTCGGACCGGAAACTCTCACTTCGCCTCAGGTCAGATGGGCCAGGTGGCATGAAACCGTACGGGGAAGAAACCACATTGGTTCTTCTGCTTTGAAAGACCTCCGACTGAATTGTCGTTCAAAAGAGGCCAGCCACTTTTCTGATCTGCGACTGGAGGACGAGTTATCATACGAACCAGAGACGGTCAATCACGGAGGCTCAGGTAAGGTGAGATTTACCTTTTTTCTGTTTTAGATCAGGGACTTGATTTGAATCATCTGTCAGGAGATTTGTTTTGTACAAGTCAGGGACAGAAAGATTACAGTCTTGTCATAGATCAGGGAAACAGAATAGGTAAGACAGTTATTCTAGATAAACTGTGAAACAGAAAATCGTGGTACCACGTGAAAATAAGAAGGGTTACGTAACATTTTTAACAGTCAGAACAATATGGGTAATAAGTGCACAAAAAGTTCCCAATATCCACCGCTAACCGAAGATGCAAAATATATGCAATTACAGCGTGCCGACAATGTTAGATACTATACAAAATGGGTTAATAAATATGAATTTAATGGCAAATTAGAAAGATCCTCGCTTATTAAACTTATCAAACAGCTTAAAACTGATGCAAAAGGTCAGGTAAAAAAGCAACGTCAATTAGGCATTCCTCAGGCACGCAGGTGGATTGAGGAAGCAAACCGTAGAGAACAAAAAAGTAATAATTCAAAAGCTATGTTTCTAGATAAAGAAGACAATTTGGTAATAGCATCAGCCCCTCCACCCCCTCCGCTTCCCGCACCAGAATATGAAGCGAGTGGACAACCTGGTCCACCTCTGCTATACCCGGCTGTTACCGCAAAACCAAGACCGTATGTTAGAGATCCCATCGAGACTAAGTCACAAACACGTAACTTAAGAGGGGATACTGAGTTGTATCAAATAAACAAAAATTCACGAGCTATTAGTGAAGAAGAGATATGTCCACTCATAGAAGTACCAAATCCTCAGGCAGGACAGGCAGGACAGGCAGGACAGGACCCGACTCTCCTAGTATATAGACCGTGGACACCGGAAGACATCCGGAAAGCCACAGAGGGAATTCCCCATCCAAAAGTTAATTTTAGAAAATTCTTAGAAGACTTACAGGTCATGAGGTTAAGTTATCATTTAAATGGAGAAGAAGTAGAAAAAGTAGTTAGACAAATCGTAGGTCCAGATTGGCACATGATCAGTGGCAACTGGAATCCCCATGACGCAGAACACAAGCCACTCCCACATAGCAATGCAGAACTGGATAACAGAGTGAAAGGTCTAACAGACCGAATCTCTGAGAAGTGGAAGCCTAGGGCAGACTGGACTTGCATTAATCAATGCATTCACCAAGAAGGTGAAACTGTTGACAGATATTATGCTAGATTATTGGAGTGTTTTAATAACCATTGTGGAATGCAGGTACCTGAAGACCAAACACATGATTCCCCGTATGAGCAGCAACTAAAGAATGCATTTTTGAAAGGCAGTATTTTGCCTATAAGCAGCTTTATTACAAAGCACATGGTAGACCATCGTATGAGTAGATTACAGTCACTACTTGAATATGCTAGACATGCCGAAAGGCATTTTAACAGTAAAAAGAAAAAGAAAGCCCAAGTATTTTCTGTAGAAGATGGAGCAGAAGTTTATGTAGTACAGTCCAGAAAAAAGGGCAAGAAAAATGCCCAGGCAAACAAACAATCTGATAAACGATCAGAAGAGTTTGAAGAGAGAAAGAAAAGGGGTGAATGCTTTAAGTGTGGAAAGAAGGGACATTTAGCAAGGGATTGCAAGCAAAACAAGAAGGTAGCCATGGAAGATAAGGAGGGTGAGGACTGACTATATGATAGTCAAGAATCACTAGAAGGGAGTAACCGAGAAAAGACAAATGCAAATGTGATAGAGGGAATAGAGGATGTGATAGAAGAAATAGAGGAAGTACAAGAAATCACCGATGGTGAAGAAAGTGAAATTTTGGACTTAGCATTATTAAGCCTAGAGCTCTATTTAGCAGACACGAAACCAAAGTTACACTTCTGGTAGAGGGGAGGGAAGTTAAATTCCTGTCTGACTCAGGGGCTTCACGAACCCTGATACATCCTTCCAAACTACCAGAAAATTCAGAATCACTTGATTACATATTAGTGAAAGCAGCAAATGGACAGCTGTATCGGGAGCCACTCTCCCATAACGTAGCAATAACTGACCCTGTTTCAGGGATGACCCAGAAAAGCAAAATTGTTGTTTCTGCAAAATGCCCAGTAAACCTTTGGGCAGAGATCTTATGCAGATATTTGGCATAGCAGTAGTCCCGACTATGCAGGGTATGGAAGCACAGCGACAAATGGATACTTTTGTGGTGCGACCGGAGGGTGAAACATTTTATTGGTACAGCCAGGACTTAGTCATGACTGGTCCAGGGGCAGTAACCAAAGAACTGATGAATGTAGCCATCAGTAAGTCCCCCTTCCTTGACACTGATAAACAGCATTTGTTGCACTGTACTCTGTATTATTGTAGCACACCAGGACCTGATAAGGAATATGAGCAAGAACTGTTTAAAAACCATGCAAACAGATTAGTATTACGTAATCTGTACTGGGACACAGAAGGGAACAGTGTAGTTAGCTGTTCATTGCCCCAGGAATTCTTTGCACTCTATAAATCTAATTGATTACCACATGTTAGTTTAACTAAGGACAAGAATGTGAAATGGGTAGATCTAGGAGAAAAAGTCACAAAGTGGGAAAAACAAACAGAGTTAGAATTGTCAGAACGGGGAGTACAGAAGCAGAAGTTAAATTGGATAACACAGACACACCCAGCTGTACACTTGCAGTCTAGCGAGGACAGCTGATTAGCACTCTTACTAGAAGAGGAAGAAAATGCCTTACGGAGCATACCAGAAACTCTCTGGTCAACAGGGAAATCAGATGTAGGACTAATTCGTACAGCAGGACCAGTTACTATTACACCAAAATCAGCATTTAGACCTCAAAAAAGACAGTATCCCTTAAGAAAGGATGCAGAAGTAGGAATCAAACCTATAATAGCAGCTTTACTTAAGGAAGGAGTACTGGTAGAATCTCCTGATTCACCATGTAACACACCCTTATTTCCTGTCAGGAAAGCAAGCGGAGAATGGCGTATGGTCCAAGATTTACAAGCTGTAAATGACGCACTAATACCTAGAGCACCTACGGTGCCAGAGCCACACACCCTATTGAATGATTTGAAGCCTCAACAGAAGTATTTTTCTGTGGTAGATATTAGCAATGCGTTCTTTTCGATACCGATACACCCTGACAGCCAACATTGGTTTGCATTCACATTTCAGGGGAAAAGGTATAAATACACGCGACTACCACAGGGGTATTGTGAAAGCCCAACAATATTTGCACAAGAGATGGCAAGCAACTTGGCCGGATTTAGCCCACCAAGAGGCAGCCAAATTTTACTTTATGTAGACGACATCCTGCTGGCAGCCCCCACCCAGCAAGAATGCAGAGAAGATACCATAGCATTACTACAATTTCTAGCCACTCAAGGACATAAAGTAAACAAAAACAAATTGCAGCTTTGGAGAAAGCAGGTTAAATACCTGGGATATGTAATATCCAAAGAAGGCAGAACATTAGATGAAGATAGGAAAATAGCAATTTTACAAGCACCCAAACCGACTACCAAGAAAGAAATTATGTCCTTCCTGGGCACGACTAATTTCTGTCGGAGTTGGATTCCAAACTTTGCCTTGTAGTCTGCTCCACTGACCAACTTGATATACAAGAAGCCTATGGCAGCACAAGATTTATTACAATGGACACCAGAAGGAGAATCAGCTTTCTGCAAACTGAAACAATTGATAGCATCCTCATTAGTTTTAGGATTACCAAACTATCATAAACGTTTTTTCCAAACTGTAGATTGACACTGACATCAGCGTTAACACAGCAACATGGGGATAAGCAACGCCCCATAGCTTATTCATCACAGTTGGACCCAGTGGCACAATCCCTGCCCCACTGTGTACAAGCAGTAGTTGCAGCTGCAATGGCAGTACAGGCTTCAGCCTCAGTAGTGTTGTTCCACCCTCTCACATTGAGAGTGCCTCATGCAGTCGCAATTATTTTACTGCAAGAAAAAGTAGCATATCTTTCTCCAGCTAGACATCTTTCCTGTATGACTATACTCTTGAGCCAACCTCATATGACAACTGAATGATGTACAACTTTAAATCCATCTACCTTGCTCCCGACCCCTGCGGATGGCACACCACACAGCTGCCTGCAGGAGATTGAGCAAAAGACACTGCCTAGAAAAGATCTAACGGATGTTCCCTTGGATGATGCTGAGGTGACATATTACGTGGATGGCTCATGCAGAAGGAGTCCTACAGGACAGAACCTAGTGGGGTATGCAATAGTTTCTGATACTGAGATTTTAGAAGCAAAGTCTTTACCACACAACTTATCTGCACAAGCAGCAGAATTGATTGCCTTGACAAGGGAATGTACCTTGGCAAAGGGTAAATGTGTGAACATTTTTACTGACAGCTGGTACGCTTTTTCTACTGTACATGTTTTTGCACAACAGTGGAAAAATAGAGGAATGATAACATCTACTGGTAAACCGATTAATCATGCACAATTTATTTTAGATTTGTTAGAATCCATTCAGTTACCTCAGAAAGTAGCTATTTGTAAATGTGTAGCTCATACCAAGCAACAGGATAGGATTTCAAAAGGTAATGCGAGAGCTGATACAGCTGCAAAGCAGGCAGCTTCAGCTTCTGAAGTATTTCTTTTGAGTGAGGAATTACAACCTACTGAGATTTTAGATTTAGAAATGTTGAAAACAATGCAAACACTTACTATGAAAATAGAAAAACAGAAATGGATAAAAAGAGGAGCAATTCTTGAGAAAGGGCTGTACATCTCCAAAGAAGGAAAACCAATTTTGTCGTCTAACTTGTTTAGATATACAGCTTTGTTGAGCCATGGGCAATGCCATGTCTCAACAGGGGTGGTGGTACAGTTAGTGGACCGTGTGTTCACTGCATATGGATTTACAAACTACACAAAAAAATTTGTGCAGCATGCCATGTTTGTAACAAGCATCATGCACAAGGGGCATTGAAGCCTAAGCAAGGGAGTTTCCCAACACCACTGTACCCATTCCATACTATCTGTATGGATTTCATAGAACTAAACAAATGTGAACATAAGAAATATTGTCTTGTCATTATAGATATGTTTTGCAAATGGGTGAAAGCTTTTCCAACCAAAAATCCAGATGCAGCTACTGTTGCAAAAGTCCTTGTTAAAGAAATTATTCCTAGATTTGGCATACTGGAAAAGATCTACAATGACAATGGCACAAATTTGTAAATCAAACTATACAACAGTTGAGCCCATATTTCGGAATTTCCTTAAAGAATCATTGTGCATACCACCCCCAATCCGCAGGATTAGTAGAGAGGCATAATGGGGTTTTGAAAAACAAACTTAGGAAATTGATTAGTGAGACACAAAAGAACTGGGTGCACTGCCTGCCTCTGGCACTGTTGAGCATGAGAACTGTTCCAAATGCAAAGGGGTTAACTCCTTTTGAAATACTGTTTGGGAGGGCATATTATATACCTCAGTGGAAACCTCTCATGCCTGCAGACCAGGAGGCTGACAGTTCACTTGCAGAATACATGAGACAACTTTTAAGTAATAAACAACTTTTGCAGTTAATGCAAAAAAACATCTACACAGGGCATCATTCCATGTAGACTCTACAGTACACGTTAACCATTCTTCAAATGCCAACATGTTGAAAAACATACCTTTTTCTTGCCAGTGAGGCAGTGTCTGCAATAAATGTGACTGTTGATAAATTTCTGCAGGGGAAATGACTGCCATATTGGCTGTGTCCTGCCCCACATCTATTGGTCTATTTTGTGCCTGTAATAAATCTCGCTTTACTTGCGCTAACTGCTGTTTTCAACCTTTCAATTCATTTGTCAAAAGTTGATTGTCATGCTCTAAACTTTGAATGATTGCTGAGCCATAGGTTGTGGATTGCTGCTTTACTAACTCTGTTTGAGCCTGGTCTAGATCGTGCTTTAAAGCCTTTAGATGCCATATTTGTTCTGTTACACTGTCTTCTGATAATGTCTGAAAAGCTTATAAAACTTGTTTTAAAAGCTTGGTAATAACCTTAACCATGTCAAGATGTTCATCTTGTGCCTTTGCAAGATCCTGTCTATATCCCTGTGATAGTGGCTGTAGAGCATCATCTAATTGCTTAGTATCTGTAATAGTATTATGTAACCTATTCCATTCTGTACAGTAAACTTCATACATATTAACTATATCAAATTTTTCCATAATGTTCAATGTCCCCCCAAAAAGTCAGTGATTGCTTGAACTACATCAGATAAAGGCATAAATGCAGAGGGTTGTGGTACTTGTTTATCATCTGAAGAGCTAGCAGGGTGGGAGGTTGGCATGATGGTTAAGGTGTTTACCTTACAAACACAAGGTCCAGGGTTTGATTATCAGATGGGGTAAATGGCTAGGCTTAAAATGGCCCACAAAGGCAGTTAGCCTAGTACTAACCTATGAACATCAGAAGGAAATGTATCCTTTGTAACAACAGGATATATCTTATTAACTGTCTTACACATTAAAGTTTTATGACAAAATAGATTTGTGGAAATTTGCAGTCACATAAATGACACTCTGTTTGCATAACTTTTGCTTTAGCAATGTACTGAGAATAAATATTTATCCATTTACAGAGATAACTTTTGTCTAACTTTTGTGCAGTAAAAATGCCTGACTTATATTTTATGTCTGACGTAGAAGATTCAGACCATGATTGCAAATATAACCAGACCTTATCAGGTGTATCAGTTAAATTAATTTGCACAGTTTGTGGGCATTTCAAGCTAATGTCATTTATTTCCTCCATGTTATAACTGTAAAGAAGTTACTGTATTTTTGCAGAAGACAAACAGGTGTACAGGCTGAAGTCAATCTGAAGAAAGATGGTGTTTCTCCACAGGTGAATTGTAGGTGGTCCGTCGCAGGACAGCTTCTACAGTGTCACTCTGTATCCACCAACGAAGTACTGGAACTGTTGATCTGTTGAACTCATGAAAAATTTAATTTCTTAATGAAAAATTAACTGTTGGTAACGGATAAAAAAAGGTTGTGGCCAGTGGGCTAGGTTCCTGGCCAGTGAGCTAGGCTCGCCACTGTAAAATATTATTAGTAGTGACCAGACAGACACTGTACTACTTTATCCATTAATATTTATTTGTATTAATACAAATTCTTGCCAAACAGTAAATTCTGTCAGAGGTATTTCAATTGTATTATAACATAGCTAGACACATATAACTATAGACTGATGAACACTCAGTCCAAAAACGTCACTAAAGAGTGAAACATACTGTCCAGTTTATATACTTTTTTAAATGTCAACGAAGTTATTTTTAATGTCCTTGTGACTTGTTCTTCTGGTTTGCATGATTTATGTCCTTCTTTGGTTCTGTATCTGAAGACTTCACAAAAAGTCTCTCCACGTCATCTTTGCCTAAAGTCCCTGTTGATGCAAAGTTTCTGTATGTATCATGAAATGTCCATTAGTTATTTCTAGCCTGAACAGTTTTTTTTGAAATGACAAGTATAAAGTCCAAGTTATTCTTGAGATGAACAAGTCCCTGTAATGCAAAGTTTCTGTTTGAGATGTCAGTGTAACTTCCTTTTTTCTATAACAGGATGCCATAAGCCCATAGTTATATGTTTTTAATATCCAAGCTGAACATTTACAAGAAATAAAAGATCATCACTTAACTGTTCTTGCAAAGCAAGCCATATTATTTTGAAAACTGTTTGGCCTTACATTTTCTTTCACTGCACACACAGTATAAATTTGGGGAAAGCATTTTAATTTATACAATCTCTATCATTAAGTTCTGATGAAAGAAATATCATGAATCAACTGAGGGGGGACAAGGGACTGCGTATCATGACCCCTGACGAGGGAGGTGGTATAGTAATATTCAATTCAGAGGATTATTCCAACATTATGCAGAATATTTTATTTAATGAAGAGAATTATGAACAGGTTTCTAAGAACCAATTAAATATTGCATATCAACATATTGACAATTATTTAGAAGAATATGTCCTGGACAAACGTATTATAATGACCTCCTTAATTTTCTTACTAATTCCTATCCTAAGGTGACAGTCATATTCAGTATCCCAAAAATATGCAAAAGCATCATTGAACCATCTTTTAGACCCATTGTTGCTGCCAGTGGCTCCAAAACACATACTCTAGCACTGTTTATAGATAAAATGACCAAGCATGTAGTGGAGAGAGCAGTACATATAGTTAAGGATTCCTGGGATTTTCTAGGACAGCTTAAACAAAATATCTGGGCAGCTGATTTGGTATTTTTAACCATTGATGTGAAAGATCTTTTTTCCTGTATTCCTAAGCAAGAAGGACTAGAATTATTTGAAGAGATAATTTTTACATGTTCCACCTTAAAGTAAACCTGGTGTGAAATGATGGCAATTATCTTAGAGAATATTTTTTTATTTTTTGAGGGACAATATTTCCAACAAACAAGAGGAGTTGCCATGAGGGCTGCCTGCACCTCTATATATGGAAATATAGTACTACTAGGCTGGGAATTTAGATATGTATTCAACAAAGAATTTTGGAACAACATCCAGTTATATTGCAGGTTTTTGGATGACATCTTTATTTTGTGGAAGGGAAAGTGGAAGAGATCCTTGGCTTTATTAACCACCTGGAGAAAACTTACTCATTGTTGGAATTTCCTTATAATTACAACAGTAGAGGTATACATTACTTGGACACAGCAATTTCCCATACACCTATAGTTTCAAATCTAACATATTTCATAAGAGTAGTTTTTGTAATTCTTACCTTCTTACCTTCATTATACAAGCAACCATCCACTTTCACAAAAAAGTGCTTAGTCAAAGGACAGGCTATAAAAATTGCACGCATGACTTCAGAATTGAGTGATGTGAGGCAGGAATATTTCACATTAAGAGATCTGTTTTTAGAAAGGGGATACCCCACACAGATGGTGGAACAAAATGTTCATCGTGTTTCACTGTTGCAGTCATACTTGGGTTATCCTGCTAGTAGGCGACCCCCAGTCGGCCCGAGTTCCAAAGTCTTGGTCCGGCGTCGGTTGCTGTCGCCTCTTCCCTGACGTCAATGCGCCAGGGGTATAAAAGTTGCAACCGACATCATTTTCTTCAGTCTTTCTTGCCGCGCGGTGCCCAAAGCAAAAGCAGTTCGCAAGTGCCGGTCGGCCGACTCCTGATATTTTCAAAATTGAGTTTCAGAACTGAAGTCTTCAATAAAGCTAAGTACCCCATTGGGGAAACTTTTTTTTGCTCCAAACCGATGTCAGTAAAAGTTAATAATTGTATTTCTTGTGGGAAGCAAATACCTCATAAGGACTTTCACTCTTACTGTATTCCTTGCCTAGGCCCTGACCACGACGTTACTAGTTGTCGGTTTTGTGCTAGATTCAATAAACGCACTATTAAACGTAAGTTTGATTTAGCTTTACATTATTTTGGCCGAAGGTTTAATTACATAATGCCGTCGGAACAACTGACGACCTGAATTTATAAAAAACGCAAAGACAAAGAAAAGGACAGGCATCCGAGGTCCAAAACAGACGACGAAGCCTCTTCTAGGCCAGTCTCCGGTTTGCCGGTTCTCAGTGAGGTGCTTTTGCAGCCCCTGACACCCGCTACCTCAGAGCCACAGGCCGTAACCGACAGCCACGTAGAGACACCGAGGCCTGTGGAAACTCAAGGTATTGGGCCTATGGAAACTATACCGTCAGATGGGTCCAGAGCCGCTGAGCAGGCATCGGCTTCTGAGGGTGTTTTCAGACCTTCACAGCTTACAATTAAGCCCACTACAGCAGCAAAGGCAAAGTCAAAAATACCATTAAAGACAAGGAAACAAGTACAGCATTCTCCAAAGCAGTCATCCATGCCAAAGAAACAGATGCTTAAAATGGCCGAAGACCTAATTACTTTAATCAGGGGTTCTCATCCCCCTCCTAACAAAAGGCCTAGGCAAGACACTGATTATGATTCCTCTGACCAGGTTTCCATTTCCTCCGATTCCTCTTCTGATCAGGGATATTCTCTCCCTCTCTATGAGGACTCTGATGCAGAAGAGTCCATACCTTCAGCCTCTCCGCCTGAGGATTATTCTTTTGGGGAAACCCTGCACACCATGAGGGAACATTTCCATTGAGAGAGCCAGGATTATTCAGAATCCAAGAAAAGGCTCAGAGACTTTCTTTTATTGCCTTAGCATAGGCCCTTGGCTATCCCCCCTGTGTTTGATATTGTTGATGATGTTTTTTCTGAATACAGTCTGTCTCCTGATTGTTTACCCCCTGCACCAGACAAGCCAGACAGGTAGTACAGGGTCCCTGACTCTCATAAATTTCTTTACAAAAACCCTGCTGCAGACCCAGAAACAATTTCTCAGGGTCCTAAAGGGGTTAAGGCTTCCACTGCTAAAAATCCTGTCCCCTCGGATAGGGATTCCAGAGCTCTGGACAGATGGGGAAAAAAGTTTACACTTCTGCTACTTTAGCTGTAAGAGCTTTAAACTGTCAGTTTCACATGCTTAAATACCAACAGTACCTTATGTCATTGTTAAAACAGAAAATGGTTTCAAATACAGAAAGTCCTGACAGTAAGGAAATGCAGGATTTATTGCATGCAGTTGAACAAGTGGGAAAGCATACTCTGCAATGTGGTTTTGATTCATTAGAGGCTTCTTGCAGAGCCGCAGTTACAGGCTCTGTTATTCGAAGGCATGCTTGGTTGAAAGAACAAAGTTTACCTGACCATGTTAAAGTAAAATTATTGGATGCTCCATTACAGCATGATACTTTGTTTGGTGTTAAGGCAGAAGAGGTGTTAAAGAAAATGGAGGATAAAGCAAAGTCAATGCAGTTAGTGAAAGATTTCTTACACTTTCAACCACCTAGATTTAGCAGAAACTGGCCTTCAAAAAATTGGTCATTTCCAGTGTCGGACAGGCCACAAAGAGGCAGATACAGATGCCCAAGAGGCAGACCTCAGCCCCAAGGCTCCCACAGATCTAAACAATGGGGTGCTTCAGCCCCCAAAGGAGGGGAAGACAAATCACAACCTTATAGGAAACAGTCCCAATGACTTCCCTCTGTAAATGCCAAGCACTTACCTTTTGACAGCACCCCTAGGGGGAAAGCTAGCACTTTTCTCAGAAAATTGGCACATGATCACACAGGACCAATGGGTGCTGAATATTATTTCTCAGGGTTACAGGTTCCACTTCCACATGCTTCCAAAACCAAAAGGTATGCCAGACCTGCCACAAAACCAATGGGCAGAGGCACAAAAACAGATTGCTGCTCTTATGGACATGGGAGTTATTCAAAAAGTTCCACAGCAAGAACAGGGACAAGGATTTTACTCAAGACTTTTCTTAGTACCCAGAAAGGACAAAGCTTGGAGACCAATACTGGACCTGTCAATCCTAAATACTTTCCTGGATGTTCCAAAATTCAAAATGTTAACACTACAGCAACTTCTGCCCATGCTGGGCAAGAAGGCTTGGCTAGTTACTTTGGACCTCAAGGAGGCATACCTGCATGTCCCAGTCAGACAATCTTGCAGAAGATACCTCAGATTCATAGCAGGCTCAATGCATTACCAATTCTCTGCACTGCCCTTTGGCTTATCTACTGCGCCCATGGTCTTCACAAAATGCCTGGCACCAGTAATTGCATTTTGCAGACAAAAAGGAATTCAAATATATCCCTACTTGAACAACTGCCTTATTCAAGCAGAGAGCAAGGACATTCTTCTAAAACATCTGGCATTTGTAAAAAGATTGCTAATTTGCCTATGGTACACAGTAAACGCAAAGAAATCAAAACTAGTGCCCTCTCAAGAGATAATATTCCTGGGTGCAAGCTTAAATACAACTGCCCAGATGGCTTATCTCACGCCAGACAAACAAAGGCAACTGACTCATTACTTTCAAATGATGGCAACAAAAACCCAGCTCCCTGCAAGAAAAATTCTGCAGGCCATCGGCTTCATGGTATCCTGCATTCTACTAATTCCATATGCAGAACTGCATATGAGGAAATTACAATGGTATCTAAAAAGTGTTTGGACTCAGCATTGTCACAGCCTGGAGATAATCATAACTTTAATTCCCTGCCTACAACAGGAGTTTCAATGGTGATCCCAGGCCTGCACCACAACAAGGGACAGCCTTTCACCTTACCCACAGCCAGGCAGACAATAACAATGGATGCATCGGATTATGCCTGGGGGGCACATATGGCAGGAAAATGTATTCAGGGCACGTGGCCCAAGGAACAAATGCATCTTCACATCAATCAAAAAGAGATGCTAGCTGTACAGAATGCCCTGACAACTTTCAAGGACCTAATACATCCAGGGCAACTATTAATAAAGACTGACAATACCACAGTTATGTGGTACATAAACAAGCAAGGGGGCACACATTCCTACCCCCTATGCAGACAAGCCATGACTTTGTGGAACACAGCACTGACCTATCAAGTATTCCCTGCCTACAACAGGAGTTTCGATGGTGGTCCCAGGCCTGTCACCACAACAAGGGACAGCCTTTCACCTTACCCACAGCCAGGCAGACAATAACAACAGATGCATTGGATTATGCCTGGGGGGCACATATGGCAGGAAAATGTATTCAGGGCATGTGGCCCAAGGAACAAATGCATCTTCACATCAATCAAAAAGAGATGCTAGCTGTACAGAATGCCCTGACAGCTTTCAAGGACCTAATACATCCAGGGCAACTATTAATAAAGACGGACAATACCACAGTTATGTGGTACATAAACAAGCAAGGGGGCACACATTCCTACCCCCTATGCAGACAAGCCATGACTTTGTGGAACACAGCACTGACCTATCAAGTACATCTGCAGGCACAATTCCTGCCAGGAACAAAAAATACACTGGCAGATGAACTAGGCAGAAATCTCATGGATCCTCACGAATGGAAGCTAAATCCACAAGTGTTCAGCATGATAACAAGGAAATGGGGACGCCCAGACATAGATCTTTTTGCCTCCCCTCACAATTACCAAATACAGAAATTTTGCACAAGAACTTACTCTCAAGCATGGAAAGTGGATGCTCTATCATTCAGCTGGAAAGGCCTGACAGTCTATGCCTTCCCTCCGATGCCTCTTCTCACCACGGTGTTACTAAAAGTCAGACAAGAAAGGCCAAAAATTATCCTGATTGCACCAGACTGGCCACGCCAGCACTGGTACCCAATCCTAAAGAATTTGTCTCAAGGCCCAGCTTGGCTTCTACTTCAAATTCCTCATCTTCTGACACAACAAAACAATCAGATTCTGCACAGTCAACTCAGAACCTTAAACCTGGCAGTATGGCAGATAATGTTGCCACTCAGACTGCACCTCTCTGTAAAGCTGTTGTCATTTTAGAAGCCAGGAGGCCCAGCACTAGGAAATCTTATGCAGAAAAATGGAAGAGATTCTGTGCTTGGAACCAGGCACCAGGGCTCGAACCACTTGTCCCTAATATACCTCAGATTTTATAATACCTAACTGAGATGCTGGACAAAGGCTTATCTTTCTTATCTATTAAAATCCATGCCTCTGCTATTTCAGCTCATTACAATACTGAACCTCCTATTTTTTCACATCCTCTACTACGACAGTACCTCAGAGGGGCAAAGAATATAAGACCCCTAGCAGAGCACCAGTATCTACTTGGGACCTCAATTTTGTTTTAGAAAAACTCACACTGCCTCCTTTTGAACCAGCCAGCACAGCTGATCTAAAATTCTTGTCATGGAAAACTGCTCTGCTCCTAGCAATAACTTCAGCAAGAAGAGTCTCAGAGTTACAGGCATTAATGGCTGTGGAACCTTTCTTCATTTTTCATCAGGACAGGGTTTCTCTTAGGACAAACCCAAGATTCATGCCAAAAGTGGTCTCCAATGTGGCCTTAAACCAAACCATTCATTTACCTACTTTTTACCCAAATCCCCAGAATAAACGGGAGAGACTTCTGCATGCTTTGGATATACACAGACAACTACGATTCTACTTGGACAAAACAAAAGCTTTCAGAAAAACTGCGCAACTGTTTGCAGCATATGCTGCAGGATCACAAGGAAAGCCTATTATAAAGCAGACAATCTCAAAATGGATAGGACACTGCATCCGCTTCTGTTATGCACAACATGGCAAATCAGTGCCTAAGGGCATTAGGCCTCATTCTACCAGAGCAGCAGCCACTTCAGCAGCTTTCCTCAGAGGAGTACCAACCAAAGACATTTTAGAAGCTGCAACCTGGAGCTCAGTGCACACTTTCACCAAGCACTACCACTTACCTCTCTACTCTAAATCCAGAGCAGGCTTTGCCACTGTAGCTCTGCAGGGCTTATTAGCCTCTCCAAATCCAATTTAGACCCAGCCACCCAACCTCAGCTTTGGGATTCTACCCAAGTGTAATGACTGTAACAGTGAAACACAATGAACATAGTACAGTTGTGTACCTACCATAAATGTAGATATTCGAGTGTATTCACTGTTGCAGTCCAGGTTACCCACCCACCATCCTCCTTTTTTCATTGCTGGGACTTTTCTGTACTTCTCATCTCTATACTACCTATGTGGTGTATTTGCTTGTAGATGAAGGAAATGTTTATAGTAATATATGCATGTTTTTTGGCATAATTTTATCTTTCCAGCCTTCCTACCTGGGGGCACCTGACATCTGGGGCAAGAAAAACTGAAGAAAATGGCGTCAGTTGCAACTTTTATACCCCTGGTGCACTGACATCAGGAAGAGGCGACAGCAACTGACGCCGGACCAAGACTTTGGAACTCGGGCCGACTGCGGATCACCTGCCAGCAGGATAACCCAAGTGTAATGACTGCAACAGTGAATGCACTCGAACATCTACATTTATGTTAGGTACACAACTGTACTTTATTGAGGAGGTTTACACAGGATGTGGAAAAAATATAAGCCCCTGTTATGAAACCACCCATTAACTAATATAGCCCCCACAGATCCTGGTGAAACAAAGATTTATGACCATGCATGTATAGTGCAATACGGTCCTATATCATACGAACTGAAAAAAAAATTAAAGAACTGGGGTATATTATGGGTAAATAATGATGTGTTAACTCCAGTGGGAGATAAACCAGTTTTTATCAGCAAGGTGGGCATGAATATTAAACATCTTATGGAAAACAAGTTGAATTTACTAATAGAAGGTGGTTGTGGTACAACACCTAGTGGGAGGTGCTCCCAATGTACTAATATTTTCAAAGCATCTCAAACCCACCTAACTAATAAAATGGCATCTAAGGTTATATTCAAGAAAGGAAATTGTTTTACCACCAGAGTGGTGTACCTTGCTCTATGTGATACGTGCAATGGATTTTATGTTGAGAAAATGGAGAGGGTGTTGAAAAGCAGAATCTATGAGCATGTATATGATGTTAAAAACTAGAAGGATATAAGTGCATTATATAGGCATTCCCTCACTTGTTCTAATTTTGAAGGTTTTAAATTTGGTATTTTGGATACTCTGGACATAGATGGGGGGGGGGGGGTGACTGGAAGAATTTATTAAGTAAAAAAAGAGCTGGTTTGGCAACTCAGACTAGCAGCTAATTTTCCACTAGATATAAATGATTCTTTGACACTACTTCCAGCCCTGAAAGAAAAATCTATGAAACTTTTAAGTATTTTAACATTTTTACATGCATTACTGTGCCTGCATTTTTAAACATATGCTGAAGGTATTTAATATATAAAAACAGGATTTTATTTGTTAAAAGCTAAGTTGTCTTGAATATTAACAACCTATTTAATATTGCTCATGTGACCATTTTACATGTGACATTTTTTGACAATACCATTGGCTCAGTTGTATCTATTATGTAACATGTACTGGTATAAAAGTGATTATTGAATCAGTGTGTTTTATTCTGATGAAGTCTTCTGTGTGAAAGACAAAAGCCCTTAATCTTGATGTGTTTTTACTGCAATAAATGGAGTTCGTATACAGGCTTGTTTGGTGCATTTTCCATTTGGTTCCTGGTCTTCTGTTATTCGCACTGCACCAGATATTTGGATTTAATAAATAATGACAACAATCAGTGTTACAGATTTACTTCAGAAAAATGTATATTAATATACACCCTCTTATTTTGTCAAATTCCCAAGTTACTGGTAGTAATATTTTACAAATTGTCCCTGATTATTTCTGGATTTGTCCTTGATTTGGCTGAGATGTCCTGATTCAGTTAAGAGCTATGATTACCAAACCCCTTAAATACAATTAGTCAATAGAGTTCATTGAAAAGTTCTGAAATGGGTACTTTTGTCATTTGGTTTCACTATTTAATGAAAAAAGTGTTAAAAACTACAAATTTAAAATGCACTCTAATAAATGTTGCTGTATTTAACAAGTAGTACATTAAATTAGGAAAGTGAATAAAATAACACATGCTTTTATGCATGGTTCTTAAAATGTACACAAGAGGCCCATAGTTTGAAAACATCCCAGAGACCAAAATTTAATCCACTACTGGACAAGTTAATTTTCAATTAAGCAGTGAGTTCCAATGGAACGGGAATTTTACTGTTGATAATGCAGTTTGTTTTCAATGTGCATCAGTTTTGTTTGGCAAATGGTCATCAGTGTTTCTACTATAAAATTTGAAAGCAGTGTTAGTAGCATAACAGGTAGCATACTTGCTTTAGATGCAGAAGGCTGTGGGTTTTATTCCCTCAACATGTAGATGGATTGCTGACACCTGAGTGCAGTATAAGGGGAGTGCTGCAATCCTGAATGTGTTGTCCTTTGGATGAGATGTTAAACTGGTGTCCCATCTGCATTGATGATGGTAGGTACCGTGAGATCTTTCACATCCATTTATCGAAAAGAGTAGAGAGAAGTTCCTCAGTGCCCTTGCTGATTTCCTCCAGTAGTATAAATGTCACCAATATGAAAATAGGCTACTATCCTAGTGGGACTACCCTGATCAACAAAGGGTAAATAAATTAAAAGTATTAAATTAAATCCACATCTTTGTCTTCATTTCAAAAGTAAAGAAGAAAATAATATGCATGCTGACAGTTTTGAGCACTGTTTATTGTAATTTGGGGGAGAGAGACAAGTATGCAATGGTAAAATGGCTACTGGGGGCTGACCCATTATTCTGTCTAGGGGCCCGTTTGACCAGGATCTGGCTTAGTGTATAGGTTGTTACTGGATCTGTAAATATATACCATATGATGTTGTCAATCTTCATTCATACTTGACAGATGGGTTTGGTTCTGACCTCTTGGAACCGACTCTGCTGTTATATAACTCATGCCAGCCAAAAACTCTCAAGCTAAGGCTCTACCCAGAATGCCCCTCTCCCCATTACCCCAGATCTCATTTGTCAATCTGAAAATTAGATGTGTCAGCCGATACTCTCAGCTAAGTCCCTTTAATTATTGTTTTTCTAGTGATTTTTGCTAAAAAAATCTAACTATACTACTATATTTGATACCTTCTCTGTTTTCTGAGTGTATAAGTGCTGACTACTTTGGCACCAACCACTGCTTCAGCACTGATGACCTCTTCAGCACCAACAATATCTTCTGCACCAGCTTCACTCACCTCTCATTCAGTTCCAGCTTCCCTGTCTGCACAGCAACCAGCGATGCTGAAAGTCAAGACATTTAAACCTCCCAGGACTGTGTTTCCCTGCTGTGGACCCATTCTTCAGTCAACTCTCCAGCCCCTAAGCTGATAGGCCAAAGTCTCCCTCAGGAATGTCGATCCATTCTTCCAGAAGTCTGTCTGAAGTGGACGTAGTTAGATTGTTGGAGCATCTTTTGGTGGCCAGGGGTCTCCCCACACCCATGCAGACCTCTCTACCTCCCAGAGCTGAGGCATAGTCTCCAAGGACTCCACCAGATTTTTCTCCTTCAGCCTGGTTCTGAGCCTTGGAGCCCTCCACTGTGACACTCCTTAGTACCAGCTGCCTCGATGCTGAAAGTGGACCTTACCTTGGCACCAGGGTTGTCTCTGTCTTCAGCACCATTGGATCCACTGCACACCCAGGACCATGGTTTGGCTGTTGGTTCTGAGACCCACTGTATGGTTCTGGTTGTTTCTGTGGTGCCTTCTTTGGCTCTCAGGACCATGGTGTTTCTGAACTCTCCTCATGGATGGCGGCTCATCAGAGTGGGGTGTGACCCCAGGTCCGAGGTTGTCTTTCTGTGTTTCGGGCTCCCATCCCTCTTCAGGTGGGCCTCCCTTCTAGGTCATGGAGAGAGCTTTAGCCTTAGCAGGCTTCCAGCTGGCTCCTTCCTCATCGGAGTGTCATAATTTCATATCCTCTGGCTCACAGCTGTCACAATCTACTACATCTGGACAGCAAGTACAGGTGCTTCAAGACATCCCTGTTCAGGGTCCTTCCACTTCTGCATCTTCCTCGAACTTCCCCCAAGGAGCCACCCTGTAAGAGGACTTGCAAAAGGAAGCATCTAAATTCTCCAGAAGAATCAGTCATGGAAGACGCAAACTAAGATGAAAGGGAAGGTTTCCCTGAGTCACCCCTGAAGATGTCTCCTTCAGAGACATCGTGAAAATACTGAAATAGAGGGGTGACTGGAAGCCCTCAAACCCATCCTCTGAGGAATCTGTGTTCTTGCAAGCTTTTCATGCCAGCCCATCTACTTCCTGGGTGACCCCACCCACTGACGACCTAATTAAGCTGATTGAAGCAACAGAAGTAGAAACAAACTGAGATGAATGAAACAAAATCCACGTCAGCAGAACCAGCAGCAAAAAGTCCAATATTAAGTGTTTTATTAACATCCACTTTTCGTTCAAGAAAACTAAACTTCTTCAGACAAACATCAAAAGGTAACAAATGTAAAAAAACTCCTTAAATACACAATTAACACATGGTACATTTGAATGGACCAACCAACTGGTTAAAACTCACTGACATCAATGTGTGGGAAAAAGCTGATCTCAAAGCTTCTTAAAGAGCTACTACATACAAAAGTCAGATCGTTACAGATTGTGTTTTGAAATCAAACAACTAACCAAAATGAAATAAAAAATGAAAATGTGTCTAAACATGAAATGTTTAAAACCAAGAAAAACGAAACATAATAAATGGAACCAATTTAATAACTTAAAATAAGAAGTAAAACATAAAAATAATAAGTCATGAATGGAAAATAAAAATAAAAAAATAAAAAATAATAAAATTACCTCTGCATACTTCTGAGTTTCAAAATGCAAGCTAAACTTACTCTGTCATTAAGACCTGGAGGTCTGTATGAACAGAGTTTCAGCTGCCAAATCACTTCTAGGCGCTCTAATAGTAGTTGAAAAGGACCCCCCTGATGTCAAAGGGAACCTGTCCTAACACCCTAAAAGTAAAACTGTGCTGAGGGTGGTCATTAACATGTTTCGCCAAAGCGTTTTCACACTTATTTTTCCTAATAAAATATAAATGCTCATAGATTCTTTCGTTAAAACCTCTGTCAGTCTTGCCCACATAAAATGCTGGGCAAGACTGGAAGCAAGCTAAATAAACAACCGATCGAGATTTACAGTTAAATCTACCAACAGTGGAGAAAGAAGACCCAGCAATTTTAAATCTCGAACCAGTGGCAATGTGCCTACACATGTTGCAACTCTCACATTTGAAAGTGCCCTCTACTCTGACACAAGTGCCCTTTTTTGTTTCTAATATCCGTTTGAGGTTATCACCCCTCCTGTATGTAAAACTAGGCAAAGTACCAAAACTGGCTTGTAAGGCATCGTCACAACAGAAAATACTCCAGTTCTTGACAAACACCTCCTTGATTAAGTGAATCTCAGCACTATAATTAGTGATGAAAGAAATAGAAGTGTCGACTTTCTTATTGTCTACAAAGACTTCAGGCATAACTGGAGGTGAATGTTCTAGTGGACAACTTGTGAACAAACTGCTGGGTCTTCTTTTTCCACTGTTGGTAGATTCAACTGTAAATCTCGATCGGTTGTTTATTTAGCTTGCTGCCAGTCTTGCCCAGCATTTTATGTGGGCAAGACTGACAGAGGTTTTAACGAAAGAATCTATGAGCATTTATATTGTATTAGGAAAAATAAGTGTGAAAACGCTTTGGCGAAACATGTTAATGACCACCCTCAGCACAGTTTTACTTTTAGGGTGTTAGGATAGATTCCCTTTGACATCAGGGGGCGTCCTTTTCAACTATTATTAGAGCGCCTAGAAGTGATTTGGCAGCTGAAACTCTGTTCATACAGACCTCCAGGTCTTAATGACAGAGTAAGTTTAGCTTGCATTTTGAAACTCAGAAGTATGCAGAGGTAATTTTATTATTTTTTATTTTTATTTTCCATTCATGACTTATTATTTTTATGTTTTACTTCTTATTTTAAGTTATTAAATTGGTTCCATTTATTATGTTTCCTTTTTCTTAGTTTTAAACATTTCATGTTTAGACACATTTTCATTTTTTATTTCATTTTGGTTAGTTGTTTGATTTCAAAACACAATCTGTAAAGATCTGACTTTTGTATGTAGTAGCTCTGTAAGAAGCTTTGAGATCAGCTTTTTCCCACACATTGATGTCAGTGAGTTTTAATCAGTTGGTTGGTCCATTCAAATGTACCATGTGTTGTTAATTGTGTATTTAAGGAGTTTTTTTACATTTGTTACCTTTTGATGTTTGTCTAAAGAAGTTCAGTTTTCTTGAACGAAAAGTGGATGTTAATAAAACACTTAATATTGGACTCTTTGCTGCTGGTTCTGCTGACGTGGATTTTGTTTCATTCATCTTAATTAAGCTGATTGTTCAGCGGGAGTGGAAGGCTAGAGTCCATTCCCTGGAGACCAGATAAAATTTTGACAGCCCCAGAAGACCAGCCCCATTGGACAAAGGTTGAGTAAAAAAGCGGTTCAAGGATAAAGTTGAGTGTAGTAAAAATAAAACGTAAACTGATAGTAAAAACACTCAACACATCAATAACTGATTTATTGCAAAAAAGTAAGCACTTTTACGACCACACTGTCGCTTCATCAGACAGTGATGAAGCGATAGTGTGTGGTCGTGAAAGCGCTTACTTTTTTGCAATAAATCAGAGTTATTGATGTGTTGTTGAGTGTTTTTACTATCAGTTTACCATTGGACAAAGGGTCTAGCAGTGGATGCCATGGTGGTGGTGGTGGTGGCGGCCACCAAAAAGGAACTCACCGAGGAGAGTTCTACTGTCCATCCTCCTAAGTAGGAGGATAGACAGATTCAGGAAGCAGGTTTTTGCATCAACCTTCGCTATTAGGTCCTTGAACTTCTTGGCACATTTTACTAGACTCCAATTGTACCTGATAACTGAGCTTTCAGACACCCTTGCAGGAGCTGTATCTGACAAGGTTCAGGATAAGGTTGCCTTGCAGCTTGCCACCCTGGATTCTATCTCAATCATGTCCATGCGGCTCATTGCTCATGCAGCCAAAGGGACATCTAGGGCAGTGGGTACAGGCGTTGCTATAAGGTGACACACCTGGATGTGTTTGTGTGACTTCACGGTACCCTTCAAGTCTTCCTTTGTCAACACTCCTGTTGATGACTCCTCTTTGGCCCAAAAGTTAGAGAAACACTAGCCAAGTTTGAATAGATGGAAAGACTCTTTCTGCTATGGGCATTCATTTTTCTACACCTCAACAATATTATTCTAGGAATCAGAGGAGTGAAAAATATGGTTCAAGAAATCCCAAGGGCTTTTTTGTGACACAAGTGGTGAGTACTCCCCCCCCAGGACAGAGAGGGGAAGTCTGCTGGAAGACATCGTCCCCATGGCAGAGGGGGTCTGCATAATCAGGGCTCCAGAGATTCCTTTTCCAGACAACCCTACCAGCTCTCCTGAATGGAGGGCTGATTGCTTACCTCTGGAAGCAGTCAGAGGAAGATTTTCACTACACCAATCAGCCTGGCTTATGATAACCTCAGATACCTGTGTGCAAAGAATTATCACCAGAGGTTACCATATCCCCTTCAATCTCTTACCAAGGCTTCAAAGGTGAATCCCCAATGTTCCACCCAGTCAGAGGGATCTAGCAGCAGTAGAAATTTAAAAGCTGCTCCAAAAAAGCCATCCAGGAATTCCCACTAGACCAAATAGGATCCGGATTTTACTCGAGATTCTTTTTAGTGCCAAAAAAGACAGGGGACTAGAGATCAATTCTAGATCTCCCCTTACTGAACAAATTTGTACAACAGACAAAATTCCAGATAGTCACAGTTCAGGCTATCCTTCCCTTCCTGGAGAAGAATGATTGGATGTGCTGTATAGATTTTCAGGACGTGTATTACCACATAAAGATGGACAAGCTCTCAATTAGATATTGCCGCTTCTGGCTAGGAGCCAGTCATTACCATTTCTGAGCACTGCCCTTCGGTCTCACCACAGCCCCCAGGATGTTCAACAAATGCATGGCAGTTGTAACAGCTCACTTGAGACTGAGGATTCTGAGTGTTTCCATACCTGGATGACTGGCTCCTCATCTCTCCCTCCAGGCATCTACTGCTTTACACCGTGGTGCTAGGCATTTCAATCAACAAGGAACAGTCACAATTGACTCCTACACAAGATCTAGAGTTCATTGGAGCAAGACTAAATACAATTTCCTGGGTAGCCTCCCTCTCCCTCCACAGGCTGATAAAGCTAAGGTCGAAAGTTCAAGCAATCATTTCCTAAAAAACGTTCCTGCTCACCTGGTGCTTCAAACTCAGGGAACCGTGGCAGCAACTACTGTTTAACCTTAATACCCCTAGCAAGGTACCACATGGGGCTGCTTCAATGGCTGGTGGGATCACAATGGTCAACTCTAACGCATACGATGTCCCATCCAATCCTGATAACAAATCACTGCAAAAAGGATTTATCTTGGTGGATGAAGCCAGAGGAAAATCTATGGGGTTGCATCTTTTCTCCCTCTCTGTCCAAAGCCATAGTGACTACAGATGCTTCCCAGATGGGGTGGGAGGGCATTATCTGGAAAAGACTGTTCAAGGCACCTGGTCCCCACAAGAGGACAATTTGCTCATCAGTGTCCTAGAATTGAGGGCAGTGCTTTTAGCATTGCAAGCATTCCAGTCTATCCTTCCTTCGGTGACAGTTCAATCCAATCGGACAACATGTTGGTAGTCTGGTACATCAACAAGCAGGGAGGAGCCAGATCCTGCCTACTATGTTGGGAAGCACTCAGGATTTGGCAATGGGCTATAGCTTCCAACCACTTTCTGATAGCAATTCATATCCCGGGAAATTCTGATGTGAGTGTGGACAAGTTGAGCAGATGCATCCTCCTGCCTCACAAGTGGTCACTCAACCACAACAAAGTTTTAGTGTTAGTCAGTTCAAATGTTTGAAGTAGTGCATGTATTTGCCGTGCATGAAAGCGCTAACAAATAAACGTTCGTCGATTTGGTATTTGTGATTTGTGGATTCCTACTTTTATTTGTGTTTCTCAAGTTTTTTGGTTGTAGTTTTTTAACCACAACATAGTGATGAAGATCTTTCATTGTTGGGGTCAGCCATGCTGCAATCTGTTTGCCTGTCTGATAAATAACAAATGCAGCAGCTACTTTGCCCTAATTCCCCCTTAAAGGGAATCCCCAAGAGATGCACTTCTCCTCAATTGGCCCCCCGGACTTCTTTATGCCTTTCCCCCTACTCCACTGATTCCCCAGTTTTTGAGGAAAGTCCATAGTTTGAGAAGCAAAGTAATTCCCATTGCACCCTATTGGCCCCATCAAGTCTGGTTCCCCTTTCTTTGGCCTCATCTGATTCACTGCCCTTGGATTCTGGACCTAGCTCTGGACCTGCTGTCTCACCCTCAGGGCTTAGTGCATCCCAATCTCCAAAATCTCAAGCTGACTGCTTGGTATCTCCAATTCCAGTACCTGCTAGGCAGAATAACTTATCCTCTTCAGTGCAAAAGATTCTTCTGACTTCCAGTAAACCATCCACCAGAAAGCTTTACCAGAGCAAATGGAAAAGATTTTCTATTTGGGCCTGTGCGAACAGCATAGACCCCTTTTCTGCACCAGTTCATAAGGTCCTGGAATATTTAGCAACCTTATTTGAATTGGGCACCTCTGCTTCTGCAATTAAGGTTCAATTAGATACTATTTCCAATTTTCATAATGGAGTTAATGATCATTTTTTATGTCTCATCGTTTAGGCAAGATTTTTCTTAAAGGTGCCTTACATTTAAAATCCCCATTCAAAGATCCTATAGCGCCTTGGGATTTGACCTTAATCTTTCAATGCCTAGTTCAACAACCCTTTGAGCCAGCAGCTACTTGTCTTGGAAAAAGCTCTTCCTAGTGGCTATCACATCTGCCAGGAGAATTTCCAAGTTACAAGCTTTATGTGTGAAACATCCTTATATCATATTTCACAAAGAGAGAGTGTCACTAAGAACCAACCTATCCTTCTTCCCCAAAGTGGTATCAGAATCTAATATTAACCAGTCTTCTTTCCAGATTTTTCAGACAAAGGTGAATATGGCTTACATCTCCTGGACATCCATAAACAATTATGCTTTTACCTGGACAGAACAAAATCTTCTAGAAAATCAAACCAATTATTTGTATCCTTCTCAGGACCCAGATTAGGCAAATCTGTATCAATGGTTACTTTATCAAGCTGGCTTAGAGATTGTGTTACCTTTGTCTACAAGCAGAATAAACTCAAACTGCCTACTCTAGTTAGATCACATTCTACCAGATCTGTTTCCATTTCAGCAGTTTTCATTCTAAGGCCTCCATGGAAGAAATATGTGCAGCAGCAATATGGGCTACTCCTCATAACTGTATCACTCATTACAAATTAGACATGTCCTCCAGGGGAAGAGCATCCTTTGGCTCTATGGTACTCAGAAACATCCTTCCTTCCTTCCTTAAGGCCGCCCAGGATCTAAAGTAGATGAGGACTCTGTCCCATCTGTCAAGAATGAATGAAGATTCACAACATCAGATAAAGAAGTTATGTCCTTACCATAACGTTCCATCTGTGCTGTCGATATTCATTCATTCTTGACATCCCTCCCTCCTGCTCCCTCTGAAAGACTTCTGGAGTATCAGACTTCGTCCTGGGAGGTTATAGGGTTATACCTTAGACAGGGCTTCTGTATTTTCTATACTAGGCTGCAAACTCGATCTGAGATAATGGGGAGAGGGGCATTGTGGCGTGGGTAGAGCCTTTGCTCGAGAGTGTTTGGTTGGTGCAATATATATAACGGCGGAGTCGGTTCCTAGAGGTAGGAACCAAACACATCTGTCAAGAATGAATGAAGAATGACAACACAGATGGAACATTATGGTAAGGACATAAGATCTGATGTTATCCTAGTCACCATTCATCATGTATGGGTCTAGGATCCAACATCAAATCCGAGCCGGCAACACTTAGACAATACCTTAGCTCAAGCTCCTCCCCTCCTATAATACTCTGCTGCCCTTTAAACCCTCAAATCTCATTTGCCACCATCAGCATCAGACGCAGATTGCTCAGCTCCACTGGGATTCCAGTTAAAAAAGTAGGATTATCTTTTTGATTTTTTTCATCTTCTCCTTCTTCATTCTCTTAGTTTTCTTCTGGTCCTAGTCTCAGCCTATTGTTTTCCACGTGAGTTAGCCATCATTGTTCTAACCCTCCCATTTATTTGGCTTTTGGTGCCCTATTCAGTGTTGTTAAAGTCTGTGAAGAAATTTTTCTTAGATTTTACATTTTCTTTGGGTTTCTGTAGTTTTAGGTTTTTGTGTGTTTTGTGGTTTGTGTTTTAGGATGGATTTTTTGGTTCAAAATTGTGGCAGGTTTCTTGATTGCCCTCTTGCTTGTTCCTTTGGACTTGGTTTTATGTTTTTGGCTGATTCAAGATGTCAGAGAAGCCTTCAGGGTTTAAGAGGTGCTCCTCATGCAGTCAGAAGACGCCTGATTCTGACTCGCATGAGGACTGCCTCTACTGCCTTGGCGCCAGCCACCTGGAGGTTGAATGCGTAATTTGTGCCACATTCAACCCCAGGGCCTTGGTTGAGTGCTGAAATAAACTGCTTGTAAAATGAATGGTTTAAGGGGGGGTCCCTTGGTCAAGGAGCCTTTGACTAAGCTGGGCAATTCTGGCCACAAGAATAAGGCAACCTCCTCCTCCTCTTCTGGGGAGGTTCTGGGTAAAAAGTCTAGGCTGTTGGATCCCAGATCCCTGGATCAGACTCCAGCCTTGGTGGTGTCAGATCAGAAGTCCTCCAGAGAGTCAGCACCCAGATCCAAAGCCTCCAGTCCAAGGTCTTCAGATCCAAGGGTCTCAGAGTCGACTTCCAGATCCAAGACCTCCAGATCAAGGCCTTTGGATCCGAGCCAGTGTAGGCCTGTCATGAATCTGATCCTGCCTGATCCAAAGGATTCAAGAGGCCTGTCCTCAGATCCTTCTGTTTCCTCCAATCCAATATGGTCATATCAGAGATCTGTGTCAAATTCTATTGTTATTGAGGACCTTCCCACGGATCCTCTGGGAGGGGAGCATTTATTTACCTCTCCACAAAGGAGACGATCAGCGAAGACCCTCGAGATCCCGGCACACGTCTTCAGCTAGGTCCTCTATTTCATCCTGGTCTTCCAGGAGCATCCTTCCTTCTGATATGGACAGGATGATGCAGTCCTGCTTAAAAGCTCAAATAGCACTGGGGCTTCTGGTTTCCCCAGCCCATCTGACTAGGGAGCCTTATCATGCTCCCTGATTTTCTCCTCATCTGACCCGGCAGGGTTTGGACTTAAGGGAGGCGATGCACTGCATGGAAGTGGTGGGTGCTTCTGAGACACCCTCTGTCCCTATCCCATCAGAGTCTATGGCTAGTTCTGCTCTCCCTCCCTTGGGGCAGGTGGGGCTACCGGTTCAGGTTGTCACCCTGGAGTCCATGGGGGCGGGTTCAGGTTCAGACCTTTCAGACCACTCTCTGCCTCTCCGTACTTTGGCTCTTGATAACTCTGGTCTGGCCTTATCCAGGAGGTATGGAGGTCTTGCTGGCGTCTGCTCCTTCCTCCCTTGTGGTGTTGTCCATGGGGGATGGGGCTTTGTCCAGGCCTTCTGCTTTCCAGATGGTGGAAAGAACTCTCTCTGCTACCAAAGTAGCTTCCCCTGCTCACCAGGCTCCATCCCAGCCACAGTGTTTGAACGGATCCTCTCATCCTGCTCCTGGTCAGCCTGTTAGATCTTGCTTCCAGTGGGGGAGTTACCCCTGTCGGGGTCCCCACCTCTTCCGTGTCTTCCCCAGAGCCTACCTCAGAGGAAGTGCCTCAGAAGAGGATATGTAAAAGGAGACATCTTGACTCCCCGATGGAGTCTCTCATGGAGGACACAGATATTATTGAAGGGGACATGTCCCCAAGGTCGCCACCCGATGATGTCTCCTTTGGAGACATCCTGGAAATCCTTAAGGCTAAGGGCAGTTGGTCTGTCTAGCCCCTGTCCTGGGGTGGAATCCGTGTTTTTGGAGGCTTTCGGAAAGGGCCTATCTACCTCTTGGGTGTCCCTCCCTGCTAACCCGATCGATCTCATTGCCAGCAGGGCATGGAAGGAACCTGACACAGTGGAGCCAGTGCCAAAGAGAGCAGACAAGTTTTTGAGTCCCCCTTCCAACAAGCCCTTTTGGTCCACGACAGTTCTGGTTGATGCGATAGCTGCCGCCACCAAGAAAGAGCTGGAGGAAAAGAGTTCCTCTGTCCATCCTCCCAACTGTGAGTCAAGAGCAATTGACAGGTATAGAAAATAGGTGTTTTCATCGGCTTCATTCTGCCTGCGAGCCTTAAATTACCTGACACATTTTAGCCATCTTCAGAGGTATTTGATCAAGGAGCTTATCATCTCCCTCTCGGAGTCCATGCTGGTGGAGGACTTTAAGACTGTTTCTCCCAAGCTTGCAAGTTTTACATCTATAGCTAATTCATCCATGAGGTTGATATCCAACATTGCCATGGGTACCTCATAGGTTTTGGACACAGGCGTCGTGATTAGCCATCATGCCTCTCTTCACTTATGTGGGTTTGTGGAAGCCTTTAAGGCATCATTCACCAATGCTCCCTTCAATGATTCAACTCTCTTTGGACCAACCATAAAGGAAACTTTAACCCGCAGGGAGCAAGATAGGAAGACACTGTTGGCCATAGGGATTAAGTTCTCTACCCCCAGAGGCCCTTTTCCAAAATCCAACAGGAGAGTAAGAAAGTTTGGTTCCATAAGTCACAGTCTTTCTTTCAGGAAGCTCAAAAATAATCCTCTTTTCAGGGGACAGGGGAAAGGGTTCAATGGTCAATGCCACCCTAGGGGCAGAGGAGGCACGCAAAATTAGGGCTCCAGAGAACCCTTGTCTGAGAAGCCCTTCCAGTGCTCCTGAAGTGCTGGCTGACTGTCCCTCCCTGGAGGCAGTTGGGGGCCATTTTTCTTTGCACCCTTTGGCCTGGGCAAACATCATAACTGATCTGTGGGTGCTAAGAATCATATCTAGGGGCTACTATATTTCCTTTTCTGACCCTCCCCCACCAAAAATCAGAACTCTTCCTGACGTGCCACCCAGACAAAGAGAGTTAGCCCGTCTAAATTTGGCCAACCTCATTCTAAAAAGAGCCATCCAAAAGGTCCCCACAGGACAGAGAGGATCCAGAACTTACTCCTGCTTCTTTTTTGCACCCAAGAAAACAGGGGACCTGCATGCAATCTGGACCTCAGTCAGTTAAATCTCTTAGTCAAGAAGTCGAAGTTTCAGATGGTCACCGTGCTGTCAATTGTGCCCCTTCTGCACAAGAATGACTGGATATGCTCTGTGAATCTCCAGGATGTGTACTATCATATCAAAATAGACAGGCGGTTCAGGAAATTTCTCTGCTTTCACATAGGAGCCAATCACTGTCAGTTCAGAGCCCTGCCCTTTGGACTCACCACAGCCCTCTGGGTGTTCACCAAGTGTATGGCAGTGGTGGCAGCTCATCTCAGGCTGCAAGGATTCCAGGTGTTTCCCTACCTTGACAATTGGCTCTTCACAGGTCCCACACAGCATCAACTAGTGGAGACCACACAGTGTCTTCTTCATCTTTTTGATCAGATCAGAATCACAGTGAATCTTGCCAAGTCTTCTTTGACTCCATCTCAACATCTGGAGTTTATTGCCACTCAGTTGGACGCCATCCCAGAGATTTCAGCTCTTTCTCTCCAGTGCATGTTTCTTACCCGGTCTCACGTACAGTCTCTTCTGGAGCAAACCTGTCCTCCAGTATCACTCTGAGTGCCTTAGGGTCCATGGCAGCAGCCATTTATCTGGTTCTACTGGCCAGGTACTACATGTGAGTTCTGCAGAGGACCCTGACAGTTCAGTGTTCTGCTCTTTTTCATCCTCTGTCAGTTCCTATTCAGCTCACTCCAATATGCCGATGACATCTGTCGTGGTGGATGCACTCTCCAGACCTCCTAGCTGGCAGGCCTCTTTGTCTCCCTACTCTGGTGGCCACGGTGACCACAACGCTTCCCTCCTAGGGTGGGAGGGGGGGCACTTTCTGGGGAAGAATGTCCAAGAGGCGTGGTCCCAGTCAGAGACCAAACTGCACATTAATGTTCTGGAGATGAGAGCAGTCCTCCTTATGCTGCAAACCTTTCAGGACTGCCTTCCTCTTGGGACAATAGCAGTGAACACACACAACATGATGGTTGTGTGGTACATAAACAAACAAGGGGACACATGTTCTTATCTACTTTGTCATGAGGGTCTGGGAGTGGGTGATGTTCTCGGGGCACTTTCTCTTTGCAATGCATATTCCTGGAGCATCCAGTGTGCTGGCAGACAAGCTGAGCAGGGCTATTCTGACCCCGCATGAGTGGTCCCTGAATCTGCTAGTAGTGAAGCAGCTCTTCATCAGTGGGGCCAAATGAGCTGCAGCCTGTTTGCTTCCCCTCTCAACCACAAATGCAGCAGCTACTTCACCTTGATCCCCCAGAGAGGGAGTCCCCAGGGACGCTCTGACATATGATTGGCCTCCGGGTCTTCTTTATGCTTTGCCTCCATTACCACTAATTCCAAGAGTTCTTCAGAAAGCAAGACACTTCAGTATGCAGTTAATCCTCATTGCCACCTTTTGGCCTCGGCAGGTGTGATTCCCTCTTCTACAATCTCATCTGAAGTACCCCCCCTTAGGTGCTCTATCTGGTTCTGAATCTGATTTCTCATCTGTCACTCCTTCTACTTCCAAATCTACAGATCCTCTGTCTGACAGCTTGGCTTGTCCAATTCCGGTGATTATTGTTAAGTCCATGCTTGTAACACCTGTGAAAGACATTATTCTTGCTTCTCAGAAATCTTCTACCAAGAGAGTTTACAGAAGTAGGTGGAAGAGATTCTCTATCTGGGCCAAAGGTCAGAATCTGGATGCATTTTCAGCTCCTGTTTCAGACATTCTTCTTTTCTTGGCTTCCCTCTTTCAGGAGGCCACAAGTTCCTCTACGATTAAAGTCCAAATGGCAGCTATTTCCAATTTTCACCTTAATGAAGAACCTACTTTCTCTTCTCACCTGTGTAAGGATTTCTTGAAAGATGTCTTTTTATTGTGTCCTCCAGTCAAGGATCCTTCTGCATCATGAGATCTTGCTTTGGTGCTGCAATCTCTAACTCGGACCTCTTTTGAGCCTGCCACATCTTGTGATCTCAAATTTCTTTCTTGAAAGACTGACTTTTTGGCGGTAATAACTTCAGCGAAAAGAGTATCAGAATTGCAGGCTCTTACCATCAAGCCTCCTTATTTGATATTCCATAGAGAGACCTTGAGATCCAATCCTTCCTTTATACCAAAATTGGTCACTGAAGAAAACCTCAGTCTATCCAACTTCCAGTGTTCTTTCCCAGTTATTCTAACAAGGGGGAATACATTTTGCATACCTTAGATGTTCATCGACAGCTTTGTTTTTATTTGCACAGAGCTAAGTCTTTTCATCTCTCAGATCAATTGTTTGTGGCTTTTTCAACCAACAAGAAGGGCCAAGCTATTTCAAAAGTTAGCATTTCCCATTGGATTTCTCAGTGCATCTCTTACATCTACTCCTCCTGTGGTGCTCCTTTGCCTGGACCAGTTAGGGCTCATTCTACCAGGTCAGTGGTTACATCAGCTGCCTTCTCAGCTTGTCAATCCTTGGATGACATTTGTGCAGCAACAACTTAGTCTTCCCCTCATACCTTTATTACTCATTACAAGTTCAACCTAGTTTCTAAGGGAAAGGTTTCCTTTGGCTCCACTGTTCTTTGGCATGTCATTCCATGAGGCCACCCAAGTATGTTGGGTCGCTGGGGACTGTGACTCATACGTGATGAATGGTGACTAGGATAACATCAGATTAATAGTTATGTACTTACCATAACTTGGTATCTGTGTTATCCGTAGTCACCTTTTATCACGATCCCATCCTCCTTTCCCCCTTCCTGAGGGAGTGACAGGAAATTAGCTGGAACTTTTCTAGTGGCAGGTCTACTCTGTCTGTCCTCTTTCTCTAGATCAAACTCAGTCTGAGGGGTTAGAGGGCAGCAGAGCATTATGGGAGGGGAGGAGCTTCAGCTAAGCTGTTATCTAAGTGTTGCTGACTTGGATCCGATATCGGATCCTAGACCCATATGTGATGAATGGTGACTACGGATAACACAGATACCAAGTTATGGTAAGTATATACTATTATTCTTTTTGCCATCATGTGTATGCAGCTATGTGTGTCTGTATGCCTGTCTGATTGTGTTTGGGGTAAGTGTGTGTGTGTGTGTGTGTGTGTGTGTGTGTGTGTGTGTGTGTGTGTATACATGTGTCTGTGTTTCCTTGTAAAGAATCATGGGGCACACAGCTGAGCAGTTATTTAGACTGCTCAGTTAGCAGATAGTTAGCTATATAAATTAGTTATTAAACATACAAAAATGCCCAACATGATGTGTGTTATTCTGGAATTAATGTCTGACCAGGGGGTTTCTCAGGCCCGACTTCACAGGTGGAGGGCCTCTACAGCCCTGGAAGGGCATTATTTCCACAGTAACACACACCCTGGAGGGCATTATTGCACTTAGAGAATGTGCTGTCTGTAAAATTGTTGTGTTTTACTTATTTATTTTATTACTATTTTTTTTTTTATATATATTTTTGATGCAAAATAGTTCCTCCGCCTAATGTTTCAGACTTGCTGTAATATATGCTAATGGTGTAGGAGGTGTCACTTAATAGGATGGTTTGCTTTAGAGTAGTTCCTAACTGCTATGGGTTTAGTTGGGTTTTCTGTGTTGATTTTTTATTGCAAGGGAGACAGCTTTGTGGTCCTATCTCATCAGTAAGGATGTGACATGGGTGGGGGGGTGCACTGCTGTCCCATGCCCGTGAGTAGTAGGTCCGGTATGCTTGAACCTGCGCTAAGAGTACAAACTGTCTGGTCCAGGGTGTTTGTGATAATGGAGCCCAGGAAAGGTTATGCCTGTGAGTTAGAGGCAGTGTGTGCTTCCCACTTTATAGAAGGGTATTTATAGTCTCCAATGAATACGGTATTTGGTTGGATTGTGAGCAACTCTAGTAGATCTAGGCAAAAGTTGTGAGCTTCGTGGCTCACAGATGGTGACCTGTAATTGGCCAGGACATGGTAAGGAACATTGTCTATGAAGACTTTAAAGTGGATGAACTCCAGGCCATCATTTTGAGTTGTATTTGATGCTAATTATGTAGATAGGCACCTCCACTTTTAGCCCCTGTTTGTGCTGCTGTTGGTCTAAATGTGTGGAAGACACTGTAGCCTTCCATTGCCAGAGTACTTTCAGCAACTTTAAACTAAGTTTCAGTGACAGCAGAGATGTCTGTATTTTACAGAGTTAGGAGACCTTGTAGGTTGTGAAGTTTCTTGTTTAGGCTCTGAGCATTGAGCAGGAACACACTGTAAGGTAGTTTTCGAGTTATTTTTTTTTTTTTCTGTGTTGGTAGTTTTGTTATTTTGACATTGCCTAAAAAAGGCTCTAAGGAGTGGATAAAATTTTAGCCAATATATAAAAGCCCGGGGGGGGGGGGGGCAGGTGCAGACCTTCCCTGGCAAAGCAGTGTGGTCTGTTAACCATGTCTTCCCATGCTGACAGATATTTGGATTCCCCTAGAGTGACACCAGAAAATAAGCCAGTTATTAAAATCAGTCATTTCTATTCTTACTGTAGCATCATCTTTGATGAAGGTACAGTGTTGCTCAATGCAAGGCATGTACCTGCCTGTGACACATATTCTGAGAGATCCATAATGTCTCTGTTCATATAGTCCAGTGCGGTACATCTCAGGTCATTTACACCCACATGGACTATGATAGAATCATATTGGTACCTGTGGTGCAGTGACTTGAGTGCATGTGGGATATTGCAGATCATTCCTTCAAATACTCGGCTTACTGTTATCTTCTCCTTGTCTAGCCTAGTGAGAGGGACATCTGTGTGTCATACAATAGAATCCCCAATGACAAGAATTGTAGGTAAAGTGTTTGCTTGCTTATGGGGTTTGTTCTTGGAGGATCATTGTGTATAAGCTTATGTGTGATGTTAGGTGTTGCTTTTGGTGTGTGCTTTAGTGTTTGCGGAGGATAGGTGTTGCTGTTTGATAGCTTAGGAAGTATTTGAGGTGTGAAGAGGTTTCTGTTAAGTGTCTCATCATAAGAAAGCCTATGTGTGTGTGTGGTGAGTGGTATGTGTAAAAGATGTAGTGTATGTGTTCTTGACAACCTAGATTTTTTTCCTCCAAGGAAGTTATGTATGTACATCTCTTGCATACTGTGTTAGTTTCTTTAAAGATTAAAAGGTTGTCTGAGTACTCGAGACAATTGCTACATTGTCTCAAAATGCCCATATCTTCTAAGCTGGCAACAGATATGTTAGGAAATTGCACATCCTTGTTGTCAAGACCTGTACTTGGTTTTACAATGGTCACCTAAGTGGTGTCTAAGGTTAAGGATAGATGTTAGATAGTTCTGTGACCTGGTATTAGTGCTGTTTGATGCACTAACTAGCTGCCCTAAGCTTAGCTCCATGCAGAACCTTTCTGTGTTACAGGTTAAAGTCCTCAGTACTAGCTTTATAGGTTTGCTACTATACAAGATACTGCAAACCGCCACTGTGCAGAGAATAGCTCCACAAAAAAAACCCATTTATATCAGAAAAAAGCTGAAAACTAACTTCTGTGCCCTATGAACCAATAAAAGACTACACTTTGAGCTTTCTGGAATGCTTCCCAACTCAGAGAGACCAGGTAAACACCTTCTGCCACAAGATGGATGATCCTGGAACTTTTAATGTAAAAGCGCAGCAAAAGTAGCTCTCAAGGGCAGATGAACACCAAACAACTAGGTCTGTAAAAAGCCCTCTGGCTGATGAAACAGTCTCACTTTAAACCTCCTTGTGTGTTTCCCAACTTGGACTGACTGGGCTACTTTACTACTGCCACAAGAAGAGCAGTCCCTGTCTTCTTAACGTAAAAACACACTTTGATTAGCCAAAAGTGAAAAGCTATTAACTAACTACAAGAAATTCTTCCTTTAAGCTCCCTTGTGAGTTTCCCAACTCAGACAGACCAGACTACCTTTATACTCCCAGTCTTCTTAGTGTAACAAACAGTTTAGATAGACAAAAGTGAAAATGTATAAGAAACAAATCAAATAACCTATGAATACTTTGCAATCTTTATATGATAAGACTACTGGAAACTTAAATAATTCCTCATAATTAAATTTAATCCTACACACCATATTTTATTTCTTTTTATAGATATATGGAGTAAGAACAGTATAGCACTCAAAGCAAAACCCTGTTTATTTTCTTTTTCCATTATTATACATTGCTTAAAAAAACTTAAAATGTTGTAATTGTTTTGTTTCTCTCTTGCTTATCCTTTGTGTACTTCCCATCACTTATTAAATATTATATCGCTCCAAAGCCTCCATCAGTTCTTCAGAATACTGAAAGCGTTGGACACATATATACTCATTAATAACCTCCTTTTTACCCTTTCCTTTTATGCTTTTTCCAAATGTTTAACAGAAAGATTTCTTTATAAACTGTTCTTTGTCCACTACCATTTCCATCACCTTTACCTAGAGCTCTTTCATCAAAACATGTATTTTGTATTTAGCCCTGTTCCCTCAGCCCAACTGCCTTCATTTGACGCTTTTTAATTTTTTATTGCCAGGGTATAGTGGTATATAACCTTGTGTATATAGTTATCCTTGTGCTATGTTTTCTAGCATTTTTCCTTTCAAGCATATTACCTCCTTTCTTGGGGCAGAAGAGCTCTGAGACTTTTCTCTCGCTTTCTCTATCTCAAGTCTTTTTATATGGAGCTCCTGTGAAGCTTCTGACAGATCATGTGGAGGGTTCCCTAAAGTTTTGAAAAGCTGACTGCTTGCAGTGGTATGACCCATTGAGCTTAAGCTACTGCAACAGTGATCTACTAGAACATCTGCTTTATGGTAGGTTTACTTATACAACTATTTTAAATGTGGTTATCTGTCTGCACCAGGCAGAAGCCCTTTTGAACCGAGCACCTGAAGATGCCATGTCTATGCTATAGGTCTTCTTGTGGACCATAATGGTAAACACGTTCATCTGTCCACACGTTGTGGACATTAAATCACACTGTTAGGCAACAAAAGTGCCCTACTGAAAGCATTACAGTCTCAGTGCACGAGTGTAGTGTGCACATGTCTTATTAGTCCAAGATCAAGCATGTTAACACTGCTTAGATGTGATAGTGCAGTATATTATGGTAATGATTCAGAGATGAACATTTTATTTTACCTTATTATCGTAATCACTATGCTGTGAAGCCTCTTGTAATGCAGTAAAAGTATGGCCCCTATGCTGTGTGAGACCACCTTATGCAGAGAAAATCAAGAATACGAATTCAGTGGAAAAAACATTGTACCACTATATAAGCATAATGAAAGAAGGTAAGCCACTCAGTAATGTATCTCTGCATTGCAGTGAGCACCAGTGGTGCACTGCAGCAACCTAGACAAATAGGAAATTGTAGATTGGATAAGATCACGTAGCAGAGGGCATGACAGGTTAATGTGTAGTTAGGGTGGGCTCACCATGAAAGACAACCAGAGAACATAGCACAATGGCATGACAGGGCAATGTGCCTCTGGAGGGCTGTCATCATGACAATGAACATTGCACAAGGGCATGACTAGTTATTGTGCATCTGGGGTAGACTCAGCTTAACAGAGAACATAAAGCAAGAACATGACAGGTTAATGTGCAGATGGGGGGTTCACCATGATAGACAACACAGTACAGGGGTGAATGCTGTGGGGAGACATTCTCAATCTCGTGCACAGATTGCAAGACATGCTGTTGGGGAAACAATGGTTCCTATATATAAGTCAGGGGTTGTCCACATGTGGAGGGGTGTGTGATAGAGGAACATGATATGTACAGTACAGTGCTGCAAGAAGGTAGACAGTTGCGACATGTGCTTTGCTGGTGTCAGTATGGAGCAGGGTGGAAATGGTCTAAGCATAACAGCAAACAGATATGTCACCATCACATCGAGGAGGGCAATGTTGAGACATAGATGTCAGCTAAGTATGGTCATGTATTAATAAACACACACATATGCATGCACACACTTACACTTACTCTTACACACACACACACACACACACATGTGCACACACACACACAAACTTATGTGCAACTTACAGGTGTACATGTGTTGCCCTGGACTCATGAACATGTACAAATTTCGCCACCCAAGAGGTGGAGGTGTTACTACAGGGCCTAAGCACAAATGTGGCATACACATTGTAGAAAATAGCAATACCAACAAAGTCTTCCAGTACCAAGTGTGGCAGAGAGTGATGTAAGACATCAGTGATCTGGATGGCCATAATACTACAGTATTACAAGTGTACCTCTTGGTTTCTGATATGGTACTATATGCGAAGACCAAGACATTGCTGGTGACAGATCCACCACAGGAGGTGGATCACTTTTCACAGACGTGGAATCATTTTTGGTAATCCTGTCTAGGCCATGAAAGTAAGCCTTCATATGTGGTGGTGGATTAGGTGTGGGAGCTGGGCTGGTGAAAACTGCCCAAGTGTATCTTGGGGTACACCATGTTAGTAACAGCAGGTACAGGTCAATTTGTAGAGTAACCCACATGTGAGAAGGGATTTTTCTGCACAGCATGCAAGACTATCTATTTTCCAGGTACATTAGTGCAGCAACTGTGACATCCTGCATCACAAGGCATTTATCTGCCCTTATGCCATGCACATAATTGGTGTCTGTCAGTGTTTGTGTGACACAGATTAGTAGGAGTGAGATACAGGATCTGGTACTGTCACAGCTGTTATCTTTATGCTTTCATAAGTTCCACTGGTGGAGGGACTGACACAACAGGACAGCACATGCCTAATGTCAGCAGGTCATCAGTGGCTGTCAGTGATGACAGCATATACTGTGTACAGTCGGATGACACAGTGGTACTCTGAACACTTTTAACATTTAAGATCTTGCACATATGTCTCTCATATATGATATGATGGTGGAGGGTCAGGTCAGTCCTATATTATGTGTTTTGAGCTGGACATCCTGCCAATGTGAGCCCAGTCTACACAGGAGTCACCACTTTAGATAGCATCCATCAGCAGCACTTCCTTTCATATGCATGCACCCTCCATAGAGGAAAAGCATGTTGGTGGCTGTCTCCAATGTGAGAGCAGATCTTTCCCAGAACTGTTTACAACACTTGGTTACAGTTAGCCAATGTGGAGGTAAGTGATCCAGGCACAGACAACCAGTATGTACACCATAGTATAGATGGTGAGCCTGCTGCATAGCCTGTGTGAGGATGTGCAACATCTGCATGGACAGTTGGGTGACCAGCAGCACTAGCAGTGCGACATAGCATATAGGAATGTATAGAAAACACAGTTTCTTAGGTCACTGGTTGACAATAAGATATCCGTTGCTGCATTCACGAGACATGTGCCAAATGTCCCCTTTTGTGCTTATACATGCCGTACCGGCCATGGCTGTACAAGGGTAAAATTCATGGTGGGTGATCACAGGCCAGGTTTGCACAGATGTCACATAGAATTTCAAAGTCTGATTTACTGTTTTCCCTAGCCATGCCAGTCACCACAACTGGGCATGGCCAATCTCATGGTCAGAGCAGATTACACTTATAAGGCTACACTGCTGTAGTTGTCTCACAGAACCAACCAGTCTGGTTCCCGCAGTTATACACAGTTCCTTCCTGCTGTTAGCCATCAGAGTGCAACACCTAACTATGGCCATTCCTAAGTTTGTGATACAGCCCATCTTGTGGCTTACAAAATGGGCAGGCACATTGGGATTCTTGAACCTGCTGCCAAAATACTATATCACTCGCACAGAATGCATCATGTCCTGACATTGCAGGACCACATAATACAGCTGGTCAATGTTCAAGGCATGGAAGCTCCATCCTGACATTTGAGGATGTATTCTTTGTTTCTCTCCCAACCTGCTAACTGCCCAAGTGGCTACTTTATCTGCCTCTCATGATCTTTTCACTTATGGTAGCATTGCTGCCACCTGTCACTGTGACCCAGCCAACCTGTGCAAATGATGATGACTCTTCTCTGCCAACCTATTTAGTCTGTGTGAATGATGTAATATCTGATGCACATCATGCCCAGCCAGTGCACTGTAATGGGTAGCCTGGGTATGTTAAGGTGTGCATTAGCTTTATTCTATGTTATCTTTGCCACAGCACATAGTTGTAAACCAGAAGCCACCTTTTACCACTGATGTAAAGTGTTGTTCTCACCTCTACCTTGCTTGTGATGCAGCTGCAACCTGTTCCTCTGATGACCCAGTGTTTGATTCCTCATTTGCTGCTGCACCACTTCTGTCAGACAGTACTGAGATATTTCAAGATGTAGCTGCTTCCATACTACTGTACTGTGCAACATGGTGCACATCCACAAATAAATGACTGCAGGTCTAAGGTGCATACTGCATTGTGCCACAAAATGTGTCTGAGCATGCCTTCAGAAGTTTCAACATGTGTTTAACAGAGTTCCTTGTTTGTAGAGGGGTGGTGGTGTACACCATTTTGGCCATCATCTATGGTTCCAAAGCATATCCGGCATCACCTGCTATGCAAAACAGCTGCCAGCTTCAATGGCAACTGCATATTCTAGTCTGTGTATATGGCCATGCGTGGACCTACCAGCTAGATGACCCTTTGGGGAGTCACCACCATAGGTTCAAAGATTCATAGGAGATTAATTACGAAGATGATGGCTGAAGAGCCCATACAAGCTTAGCCAATGTAACCCAGTTTTACTTAATATATGGCCCCTAGGGCAAGAGGATGGCTTGGGTTTGTGCCTAACCCTTGAGTATCTTAAAGATATCCATAAGGGAGATAGGCACTGCTCCAGGTGTGAATTTGTGACTCCCCATCCATTGATCCAAGTTTCTTTTGAAGAGGGCCGTGGAATGGCTCTGCTTAATATGAATAGGAAGCCTGTTCCAAAGAGGGGGCAATCTCTGAGACAGATATCTATCTCTCCAGCATGTTTTGTTTGAGTTGCTGGCTAAGTGACAAAGGCCACCCCTTAATAGTCAGTAGGTGACAAGAGTAAAGGGATAGGGCTTTTTTAGTCTATCTGCATAGCTCATGTTTACACCCTGAATTTTCTTTGTGAGGAATCTCTGAGGTTCCTCCAGCTGCTGTAAGTGCCTAGTCCAGTACATGCCAAATGGCGTATTGTACTTAATTATTGATGTAATGAGGGCCAAGTACAATGGGAGTATAATTTTGTTGGATCTGGTTGTCATTCCTTTACTTATAAGTCATGCCACATAGAAGGACTTCCTCACCACTGTTGACACATGGCAGTCAAAGTTTAGGCTACTGTCTATCTGTACACCTAGATCTCTCACTTCTGAGTCTGCACTTAGGGGTCTGCTGATGATGATGTAATTTCCCGGTGCATGAAATGTTAGTAGAGATTGCATGTGTGTGCCAAATATTGGAATCATGGTGGTTACCTTACCAGCTGACAAAGGATGAACTCTTGAGCTTCAATTGCCTGAGTTCATCCCACCAATGAGTGAGGTTCCTCCACAGAAAATCAATGTTGATGAGTTCTACTAGCAGTGATGGTCTTTCTGGGAGAATGCCCCCTTCTTCGAGTTGGTGTGACAATGGAGTCGGTATAAGTAACTTGTGGGGGGGCTTGCCTCCCACATCAATGTTTTTTTCCGATTTTTTTTTTCTTTTATAGTGAATACAGTTAGTTGATTCCAATTATTGGTTCATTTAGTTTTGTCCACTCAAAGTGAAACCATCATGGGCACTGTCTGGTGGTATACGGACATGTTGTGTATAATGCCCTGGTCATTGCTTACCACCTGGCAGTTAATGGAGTGGAAGCCCTTCTGATTGATGGGCTGGATTCCTTCTTGAGCAATTGAGACATTGGTGACAATGTGTGTGCAATTTTGAAAAATATAATAGTAATTTATAGTTGTATATTAGAAAAGAGAACAAACATATCTTTAGCAGACTTTATGCTGAGAACAGAAGGAGGGGAAATGGCAAGTTAGAGAAAAAAAGGAAGCCGTATTTTGTAGTTATAAAATGGAAGAGAAAAGTGGGAAGAGTATTGACAGTATGATTGTAAACTTAAGTTCGAAGGCAGGGAAACAGCAGTAATGTAGTTATTTTCCTCATGTAACTTAAGAATTATGTAAACAGGAATATTTATCTACTTCTTAGAGATGAAATTTTAAAGCTGACTTGAATGTAATTATGAATGAAGTTATTTTAGGCTGGGGAAGGAGATTTCCACAGTTGTTGGACCATGATGGAGAAGTGATAATCTCTGCTGTGAAGGGTATTATGAGGGGTTTGTAAGACAGGACCCAAAGGTGACCTAAGATAGTAGTTAAAGTATCTTACTAAGACAACTAGTAAGGAAAGGAGATGATTTCAATATACCAGCCAATTCTGGCACTCTTTAAATGTGTCATTTGTTATATTTTAAGAGTGGTAAAATATGCTTTGCAGATCAGCAGCGTTTTAGAAAGGATTAGCTACTGACAGAATTCTATAGTTAGAAATGTTTTTTTCTTGTGGCTTTATGAAGTAATTAATTCAAGTCTATTTTGCTGGTGACTGCTTGGATTACAGTTCTGAAGATTTGTTTGAAACATGATTTCTTTTAAAATGTGTGAGAAATGCAATTGCGTAACAAAAATGTGGAAATGTTTTGAAGGGCAGCATATTTAATAATACTTTTCAAAATACATGTTTAAATGTTCTCACAAATATACATTTATCTCTCTAGAATCATTTGAAGCTATGTCCTGTACAGAATTACTGAAGCGTTGGTACAAGAGAACGTTATCAGGTAAAATTATGTACCTGATTATATGTTGTATACTGTATGTGGAATACAAATTGTACCAGTCATGTTGCCACCTCTGTAAACTCAGAGTGTGTGTGTGTGTGTGTGTGTGTGTGTGTGTGTGTGTGTGTGTGTGTTTATATATATATATATATATATATATATATATAATGTAAATATACATATGTGAGTTTTTTTATATATATATATATATATATATATATATATATTAAAATATGGGTCCCTATCAGTTGATCATGTTTTCAGAAACACAAATTCCATATGGTCGAGACTATATGATTGAGTTTTTGAAAATTCAAAGCTTTTGAATGGAGATTGCAGTACAGCGAGGATCAGGAAATTTACTTAACTGTAATGCAAGCTCTGAGATGGTATATACAATTTGCAGAGTTGGGGGGGTGATGAGGGGCTTTTCTCCCTGCAAAAATGTAAAAAAGGTAGATTTTTGTGGGGTTTTTTTGAAGTTCAAGTTTTCTGAAACTCTATCATATGGTCTCTTCAATTTTTTTTGTTTCCAAAAAGTCGATCATCTGACATAGACACATAGATATAAATATATTTATACACATATGTACATATATGGATGATTTTAACTGTAAAAACTTACAAAATATTTTTATCCCAAAGAACACAGGAAAGAATTTCTAAATGTGGGTCTGATACGTGTAAAATCTTCATTACTGGAAGAATATGCTGGAGATGCTTTGGATAGCTTGCCGTTTTTAACCAAGTAGGTGAAGTTAAATTCCATTTTGCTGCTCTTTGTTATGAATATGTTGTTGTTTTTTTTTCTTCCCAAAGCCGTACAGCTGCCTCAAAAGTTTTATTTTCCCATGATGTGCTGTAGACAAAGGTTTTGTGATAACTATATTCCTAAGCATGATGACACCAAATAGCTACATGCATCAAAGTCTTGAATTATTCAATGTTTTGAGGTAACTGTCGAAATGTATAAGTAGTTGTTTCATGTAACGTACAGTTCACCCATATTTAATAAGTGGGTATTTACACAAACCATTCTGGAGGTATTCTGTAAAAAGCTATGCGACTTAAAGAGACAATTTAATTAAGTAGAGCGTGTGTCTGCATATTCGACCACTTGCTGTATATGGTCTTAAACACTTATGAATTAGATAATAGCTGATTTGGTAGAGTGTTATGTTTGTGTTCCTTACAGGCTAACCTCAGTGACTAATGTTTAATTGTTGCATGGTACTAACGAGATGTTAAAAGAGGAAGCATCAGTTTTTCTTATGTACCAGTGATCTCAAATGGATTTTTTCAGTTTGTGTCCTATTTCTGTAACACTATTGCCAAGCTTTACTTCTAACACTGCTACCATATATGTTCTGGCATGGCCACATTCCTAATTTTTGTCTAACTCTGCACAACGTATTATGTTAGCTTCACCTCTACAGTTTTACACCTACAAATAGATGCTTATTCTCAGCCTCTCTGTCAGTGCTGAGTAATCCCACATCCCTGTACAATTTCCGTAACTCACCAAAGTATTTCTTTCTGGCCATGGGTTAAATATCAGATAAGAAAGATTATAAATCAGTTTTCTTTCCACATAACAAACATTATAAAGCAGTAACTAGAAAAAAAATATTTGCCCGAGACCTATAGTTATCCAGAGGTGCAACACATATAAACTTATTAGAGTTAAAAGTGTGGTGGTAATACATTTCTTGCAGTGGTACCCCACCTTGACTTCTTATGTAGTCAGTCTTAAATGAGTACCACCCAGGTACCTAAACAAAGGCACACGGTTTGATAAAAATTGTGCTTTAAGCAGATATATGGTATTAATGTTATCTTAAAGATTTCAGTCCTGAAGTTAGATAGATAGTTAGTCTGAGTCATAGTTTCATAAATACAAAGTAAGATTTAATGACAGGTTACACTGGGAGATGGTAGGTAGGCAACAGGGTTGCAGAATATGCAGAATATTATCCATAGCAAAGTGATGTAGCACTTCAGACATCCCATGAGTCAGGTACACCTCTAGTGTGTATTTACCCCAGAAAAAAGTTTTACTGCACACAAGAAAAGGAAGGAGGGTGAGGACATGGGATTATGTAGAAGCCAAGAGTTGCCATCTCATAGCTCAAATACTGATGTTAACTTGAAGTTAGCTAACTCAAAAAGAGAACCTGAAATGAATCTTACTACTAATTAAGTCCCCCATTTTGTCTTGCTGTACTAACCTCCAGGATAATTTAGCACATAAAAAACACTGTGAACTGCTACTCACAGTAATCTGACTTCTGATAGTGGCTGTAGCCAGATAAGGAGCTCAGTAAATGAATGTGAGAATTATATATTTGTACTAAAATGTATATTTTCACAGCTTAAGTTGACATGTTTTAAGAATCAAGTGACTTTTTTTGGAATGGAATGCTGCGTTCTGTAACATGTAACACTGTCCACAGTTCATAGCTCAGCACTTTAGGTTTCTCTTTTTGAATCGTAGTATGCCTGAAAGGTTATTCAACACCAGCCATTTAGCTCGAGTAGCAAGCTGTTGATGGTGAGTGACTTACTTTTCCTCTAAGCAGTGAATCAGGGATGTAGTCAGTGAATTCCATTTTGTACTCAGAGGTGCTTATTGCTGCCCCCACAACTACCTGGCATTTAAAAAATGGTCATATCGCTTAAGCTGTTGCCCCCAAACTTAATGCATGTAATATTTTCAGCTGCTCGGTCAAAAAATATTAGAGGCATTTTTATATTTGCAATCCTCTCTGTAAGCAAGCTACGTGTGTGTGTGTGTGTGTGTGTGTGTGTGTGTGTGTGTGTGTGTGTGTGTGTGTATATATATATATATATATATATATATATATATATATAATGTATGTTGTTAGAGGCATTAACCTAGATGGTTATAGAAGCAATATGGCTTGATGAAGCCCAAATGTTTCTAGCATGCTCCAAAAAAATGTACTCTTTAGAGTACAAAGAGTTCCCTGGCTACACCATTGTAATGAATCAGACATTTAGCTTTATGTTTAACCATCAGCACAGCTTAGTGGCAATGTCCATGTTTTTCTGTATCTCACCCATTGTTTTTACCTGTATTTTTTCAAAACAGATGTAAATGGAATTCATTGCATGGAGAATGTGGAGTACAGCATTAATAATGGCTCTAGCTTTAATAGGATGTTTGTCACATAATATTGCCTCTGTCTTGTGCCAGTTGCAGGAAAGATTTTAAAGAGTGAATGCTTCCTGTTGCTTTAATTAGCTGTCTTAGTAATTTTATAAGACTCTTAAATGGTATCAGAATGGGTCTTGATGCAAGAAGCATTTTCAATGTTTTTTTCTTCACACATGATTACTATGACAGTCACGAGCACTATCTGGTTGATAGATCACCAGTTAATTTTTCCCTTTTTATATCTTACAAGTAACAGTCTTCTATTAAACTGTTATATTTCATATATATTTTTTTTTTTGCAAAATCATTGAACTATCCTTCCTTTTTCAGTGTTAATATCAATGACACATTTTAATTTAAGAGATTTCTTGCATTTGCTTTTACTTCTCAACAAGCCGGGTTTATACCTTTACAAAAAGCATCCAACTAACTACACTTTGTACCAGTGTATTTATAAACAGCATGGATGTCCTTCATTAGATCACTGTTGTAGTATTGCTTACTAATGGGATGTGTCCTACCATCCTGCCAAGCATACCGTACATCCAACAGTTTACAAAAGCTTGAGTTCCTTCTTCTTGCATCTTATGTCTGACTTACAACCCATGCATGAGACTATATTCTGGTACATTCTGGTATCGGCATGAAGTTTGTCAAAATTTTCTTGACATCAGTCCATGAAGGAAGACTACAGCTCTATCATCAGTCTGTCAGCTGTACATTGGTTTGGGCAAATAAGTGTCACTTTTGGGAGCATTTCCTGTTTCACAATCACTTAATTTGTAACAGAATTTTTCAGTTTTCAGCAAAGAGAGGGAAATGTGACAGCAGTTCCCCTATAAGAATAGTCACATCAGTGTTTAATATGTTTGTGTCCAGAAGATAATTTTAGAGAATGCTGTGTTCATAAATCTTTAATGTGTAAAGCAATTAGAAGTTGTTTAATTTCTCTAAATATCTACCTTAAGAATCAGAACAAGCACAAAGAAGGGTGGTCTCTGGGTCATTGCTCTCACATTCCTCAGCAGCCATGCAAGAAACTTATGAAGCCTAAACAGGTTGAAGTTTCTGTTGTCCATTTATAATCAAACATTGGTGTTGTGGGATATAATGAGCAGCTAGACCATTAGATGTCTCCCCTTTTTCGTGCTGTCAAGAACTCTCAGAAGGCTGACAAGCACACGTTTTAGGCATGCCACACCTGACCAGACAGCTGGTAACGAAGCAAAGGGGGAACCCAGTTGGATATTTCTGAGGAACCAGATGGTATAACACAGATTCTCATTTGAGAGGAAATCCCAGGTACCTTTATCGAGGCACAGCAGGAATCTGCCCCTCCTCATCCTTTGTCTACAGCCACCCATAAAGTGAGAAAGTAGGAGACCAATCATATCTCCCATCATGTTATTCCTTCTATATCTGATACACAAAATGATTGGTACCATTTTTTCCCCAAGGTTATTTTAAACCCTTTACGTCTCTGAAGCCTCCATGTTTCTTCTTTTATCCCTTTTCTACTCCTCATAAAAGGAACAGATACACCCCATCTGATGATGAGGAGTCTTCAAATTCAGGTATGGAATCCTTAGCCTTTTTCCCAGATTCACTCCCATATAGGATTTGAATCAGAATATGAAGACACTTTGTCTCCTGCCTCTTCTTTGGAAGATTTGTCCTTTGAGGACACTGTTCTGAAAATGATTCAGCACTTCCACCAAGATGTCAAACCGGTTTCATACATTCCAAAAAAAATGTTATGACTTATTAAACAAAGATGTCCCTAAGCTTTCAGTTATTCCTCCTTTGCTGTATGCTTTACAAGATACCTTTTTGTCTGAATCTTGGCACTTAAGTCACATGCATCTAGACCTAAAAGAACAACAGGATTTATAAAGGGGCAGATTCACATAAATGTTTGTATAAAAATCCCTCCATGTACCCTGCTGTGATTTCAGTGAAATCTGGCAAGACTTGTATGCTCCTACCATTTGCAAATACTCTGTCAGATAAGGACAGTAGGGTTATAAATAGGTACAGAAAGTGTACACTTCTACCACTCTCTTTCCTTGCCATAAACTACCAGAACCACATGGCTAGATATTTGTTGACAATTTTTGATAACATGAATAAGGTCAGTTCTGATATTTTAGACTGACAATAAAACTGCCTTACAAAGTATGCTAAGTTCGACTGCAGATGTAGGAGGACATTCAATGGTGTGGCTATGATGCTGCCAATCCTTCTTCTATATCAATATCTAATGGATTTGTACTAAGAAGGTACTCCTGACTTCACTTACAGTCTTTACCAGATGATGTAAAGGCGAAGCATTTAGATGCCCCTTTAGACAGAAATAGAGGCAAGCTTTTTGGACCATCTTCAGCTGAAAATTTCCAAAATCTGTAAGAAAGAGAAAAACTGAACAAGAATTTAAAAAGCTTGCATCTGGAGTGTTTCTTCCCGGGCCTCCACTAAAAATGGGTCATGTCCCAGTCAGACTTTCCTGGTAAACAAATGTTAAATAAATAAAAATACATTTTTTTTCCCCATATCAAAGCTCCAGATGAATTACCCCTGTAAAGCTCTATCTTTTTTGCCTTAAAAATTTTTAGCAGAAAGGGAAGAAATTCACTAAGAAAAAATCCCAGGGTAAACCTATGGCAGACTGTAAAAGACCTAAAGGATCCTTTGGTGACAAAAGTTCAGACATATGATTACTGTGTTCCCTTCTTGCCCCATTTCTCTCAAACTTGGCCAACCCTACCATTCTGTCAAGAAGGCTTTCTCGGTGCTTTCACCTTTGGATAATGATATTGGACACTTGGGCACTAACTGTCATCCAAAATGGGTACAGACAGACTTGTAACCTCACTCTTGTTTTATTAGGCATTGCCCAAGTAACCCCAAGCCAACAGCACCTGGTTCTTCCATTCTTGCTTGAGCCATTCCACATGGGAACCATAGAATCAGTCCCTTGTCACCAGAAAGGACAGAGTTATATTATACCTTGTACCAAAAAAAGAGGGCACTTACAGACCCATTTTGGATTGTCCACACTAAACATTTTTCTGAAAATTCCAAAATTCAAGATTATCTCTCCAGAGCTTAATTCCTTTGATTTTTCCACGGGCTTATTTGGTTACCCAAGATCTGAAAGATGCCTACCTTTATATTCTTATTCATCCAAATCACAGAAAACTCTAACATTTTGTTCAGTGGGATTTCACTTTTTCAATTATCTGCTTTGTGCATTGGTCTTTTTATATCTGAGAGTATTTGCAAAATGGCTACCTGCTGTGGTATCATTCTGCTGACTCTAAAGTATTCACATCTGTCCTTCTTCAGATGACATCTTGATCTAGATTATTTCAATTAAAAAAAAAAACTTACTGAACCTGCAATTTACAGTGAACTGGTTTCTTTGTATAGGTTGTATTCTACACCTAAATAAATCACCCTACAGCTTTCTCAGACCCTACATTTCTGGAACGATAGCTGGATACTTCCTTTATGATGATCTTCCTCAGGAAAAAAATTAGTTTCTGACTTCTTACTTCCAGTCCCTCTTAATTCTGAAACCTGGGGTTCATGGCATTGATAATGCAGATGAAGCCCTTTGTCGGACTTCACATCAGGAATATTCAGTGTTACTTCAAATCAATTTGAGCATGACACTGCCACCCTCTGACCTTCTCAATTCCTGCCTTGCCTTTTGTGAAGAAAGAATTCCGTTGATGATTCACCCTGATTATTCGCAATCCAGGAGTGTCTTTTCTGGTCTCTGGTTCCCTTCAGAAGTTCTCCATGAATGGTTTGTACCTTGCTCTTGGTGCTTTTTCACAGGGCATGAAGGCCCAAGGAGTATGGTCCAAGCAAAACATGTGCAAATTGGTTTACGTCTAAGTACCGTAATTCCACAATACCGAACACCAGAATATAGTGGCTTGAATCCCGAAACTTGAAAATCCTAAACCACATAAGTATTCCCAGGGCAAGTAAATACTTGCCCAATGTGGGGAATTATGCCCTTTACACCACTGTAGTGTGATCCTGGAGTTGGTATATATAGTTGGAGGGTAGGCACAGCCCCCGACCTTGGTGGGTTTTAGGTAGTGCAGTGTGTTTTGATATACTTTTGGCAAATGTTTACTTGCCAGGGGAATACTTACGTGGTTCGAGATTGTCAATATCATGACTTTTGTCTCGATATTCTGGTCTTCGGTATTGTGGAATTATGGTATTTAGAAGCAGATCGATGCAAACACATAAATATCAAAGCAATGAAAGCCCTGATTTTTGTCCTGTACACTTTTCACAATCTGTGGTCTTCAGGAACCTTACAAATTCTGACAGATTATGCCACAGCCATGTGGTATGTCAAAAACAAGGAAAAAAAAGTCTTACCATCTTTGCAGGGCAGCCATGATGACCTGGAATATTGCTATTCACTACAGTCTTTTTCTTCATGCAACTTGCATCATATCAGACATGAACTCAATGACAGATAACTTTAGCATATCCAAGTCAGACCCTTACAAATGGATATTGAAGTTTTCTTGCCAGTTGTCTGCTTAGAATGGAGGTGAAAAGATCTGTCTGGAGACAGACATCTCATATCTGCTGCAGAGTCTCATGCAGAGAAGCGTGGAAAATGAATGCTGTTTCAGTCTCATGGAAAGGGAACTTCTTTTATGCTTTTACACCATCCCCTCTTATTCCAAAGGTGCAGCTGCAAATCCATAGGGCCAACCCAAACATGATGGTGATGACTCCTTTGTGGCCCAGACAACACTGGTTCTCCCTTTTAGGTTCATAGGTAGTTACTAGGCTAGGGTCTATATTACATTAACGAAAACCCAAAATCTCGAACGCACGGATGAGCGAAAATGCAGGTAATTGAAATTGCTGGTGTGGGGTGGCTACACCCCCCTTAAAAATATATTCCAACTCCAAGATCGCACTACAGTGAAGAAAGGGCAAATTTTCCGATCTTCACTGTACCACGATCTCACAATATCAATTACCTGCGTTTTCACTCATCCGAGCATTCGAGATTCTGAGTTTTCATCGTTCTGATAGGAACCCCTAGGCTATTGGCTTTAGGCCTATATAAGCCTAGCCAAAAAGGTACCCTGGCTTTCGCCACCCAAGAAAATTATTTTCCTGTGTCCCTGTTGAGCAAAGCCACAGAAGTGATCCCAGGGGTGAATTTCCTGTCTCCCATCCAATCATCAATATTTTTCTTGAAGAGTGCTAATGAGGAGCTTTGTTTGATATAGATAGGTAGTTTGTTCCAGAGTATGGGAAGTCTCTGGGACAGGAATCTATCCCTCCAGCATGTTCTGTTTATTGTGGTGACACTTTAGGTCCCTAGAGCTTGTAGCGCAGAGGGATTGGGATTTCTTTAAGTGGAGCATGTCCAACAGCTCTGAGGTTTCATAGTTTCATAGTTTCATAGTAGTGTACTAGGCTATCTGCCCGGGGGCATTTATAAGCCTAGCCAACAGTGATGTGGCTTCCTCCACCCCGTATTATATAGTTGCGCCTCTCTAGTAGTGACACATGTGGGACCCCATTATTTAGTAAACTATACCTCTGTCTAGTAGTGACACTGAGATGACTCCCGGGGTAAACTTGCGATCTCCCATCCATGCATCGAGATTTTTCTTGAACAGTGCCAATGAAGGGCTCTGTCTCACATGAACTGGGATTTTGTTCCAGAGTATGGGTAACCTCTGTGTTATGAATCTATCCCTCCAGCATGTCCTATTCATATTTGTGCAGAGGTTGAAATCTTTAGCTCGCGTGGTTCTGGTGGATTTGGATTTTTTGAGATGGAGCATGTGCATCAGTTCTTGGTTGGACATGGCCCTATATGTTAGGCACAAATCACCTCTGAGCAGGCGGTATGCTACTGAACAGAGCTGGAGTTTCTTTAATCTAGCTGAATAAGGCACATGTTTGAGACCTATGATCCTCTTGGTGAGGTACTTCTGGGGTCTTTCCAGTTGTTGCATGTGCCGGGTGAGATACATCCCAAATGGAGCATTATATTCAATCATGGGCCTGACAAGGGAGGAATATAGAGGTACAATGACCTCCTTTGATCTGGATGAGAATCCCTTCATGATGAGATGGGCAAGGTAGAATGTCTTTCTGACCACTTTGGCAACATGGTTGTCAAAGGAGAGGTCACTATCGACTTGAGTCCCCAGGTCTCTGATTACTTCTTCCGTATTCAGTGGGTTATTGTCTACGTGATAATTTGTGGGTACTTTGTTTTTCCCAAAGGGGATGACTATACATTTTTTGGCGTTAAGTTTGAGGCCATGATTCCGGCACCAGTTGTCCGTTTCAGTGAGACCTTTTTGTAGGATGTGTGTGTCAGCAGGTGAATCAACTATGGCACCCAGTTTGCAGTCATCTGCAAACTTTGTCAGCCATAATCCTCCCATATTTGCTTTCACATCTGAGAAGTAAATGCCGAATAAGAGTGGTCCCAAGACTGAGCCCTGTGGGACACCACTCGTGACTAGTTTTGAGTCTGACATGGCTCCAGCAATTTTGACCTTATGGGTTCTGTTTTTTAGCCAGTTTGCTACCCATCTTGTGACATATGGATTTACATTTAGGCTGCTGAGCTTGTCTATGATGCCAGAGTGTGGTATCTTGTCAAAGGCTTTAGCCAAGTCCAAGTAGGCAGTGTGGACAGCCTTGCCCTCATCGATGGCACTAGTGACTGTCTCGAAGAAGTCAACCAGGTTTAAGAGGCAGGATCTGCCTTTACAAAACCGAACTGGGTGGGATCAAGGGTCTGCAGATCCCCAATGTCGCCATTTATGAGTTCCATGATGATTCTTTCCATAGCCTTGCAGACCAGGCTGGTCAGACTTATGGGGCGGTAGTTACCAGGGTCAGTAGAATTTCCCCCTTTGTGGAGTGGGACCACTGTTGCTGTGCGCCAGTGTTCAGGTACATATCCTGTAGTGAGGCTAAGATTGAATAGCGTTCTTAGGTGCGGGTTTAGTTCATCTTGAAGTTCACGTAACACGCAACCGGGGATACCATCAGGTCCCATACATGCTGTGTTTTTTGCTTTGTTGAGTGCTGATTTCACCTGTATGTCTGTGATGACAGGTAGGTTACATTCAGCAGGGATAATTACTTCATCTTTAGGGGGTGAGGGAGGGGAGAAATTTGCACTGAACCTATCTGCCAGAATATTGGCAATGCCGGTAGGGTCAGTGAATTTTTTGTCGTTGTGTACTAACTCAGAGCATATCTGAGAATTTCCTCCCAAGGTTCTGACATAATTGAAGAAGGCCTTGTGATTGTCTTTGGTATCCTTGGCAATCTTTTTCTCAAAGTTTGCTTTAGATGTTTTTATGAGAGAACGTAGTTTTTTACTTGTGCTGATCAGGAAGCCTTTCCCTTGTGGGATTTGGCTTTGTCCTGCAGTAGCTTCCTTCTTTGTTGTACAGTTTGTTCATAGCCAGGGTCCACCAAACCGGGCGTTTTCCCTTGGTGGAGAGGGTCTTGGTTTTAGTTGGGATTGCTTGATCCATGCATTCTTGGAGATGTCCGTAGAAGGCTTTTGTGAAGGATTCAGCATTTTGGGATGTGGTTTCTATTAACCCAGTAGGCTTAAAGGATATCATTTCTGACTTAAGGAGCGCAAAGTCAGCTTTTGAAAAGTTTTTCACTGTAGTCTTTTGTTCTGGGGGGGGGGGTGGGATATGTACATCCAACGTGATCAGTTTATGATCAGATCTTACTAGTGAGGGGTTTATATCTGGTGCGGAGCATTTGGACCCCATGTTAGTGATAATCAGGTCAAGTATATTATCTCTCCTCGTAGGAGAAGTGACCAGTTGCTCCATAGCATTTGAGTTAATGAATTCCAGGAATCTTTGGGCTAGGGTGTTAGGGCTAGAATAGTGGGCCCAGTCTATGTTGGGGTAGTTGAAGTCACCCAATATGATGGTGTTTGGTGTGACATTCATATCCTCCAGTGTTTTCAGGAATGCTTGATGGGATTCCTGGGATTGGGAGGGTGTTCTATAACATGCGACCAGTTGTATGGCAGTTTTGCCTATGATGAGTAAAACTTGTATGGTTTCTGATGCTTCATGGGTAGCCACCAATCGAGAGGTGTTGGTGTCCTTTATGAAAATGGACACTCCCCCTCCCTTTGTGGTTCGGCCTGGAACTTGAGGCCGAAACGCATGATATGAGGTATAGCCTGGTAGCGCTGGAGTGCTCTCAGGAGCCTTGAACCAGGTTTCAGTTACTGTACAGACATCGATGTTCTCCATACTGAGAAGTGCTTCGAGTGCCTGCATCTTGAGATTTAGACTTCTGGCGTTGAGCAGCATTACCCTTAATTTTTTTTCCATTTTTGTTTTTTATGGAGGTTGATTTGTCTTTTGAGCATTGCCTAAAAAAGGCACTATGGGGGTGGCAAGAGCCTTGGCCAGTATCCGGAAGCCCAGTGGTGACAGGTGCAAGCCATCCCTTGCGCAACGTGGCCTGTCCAGCATGTCATCCCAGGCTGACAGACATTGATCCCCTAGAATGACACCAGTGATTAAGCCAATTGTTAAAACTGATCATTTTGTCTTTGTACTGAGGCATCATTCTTGGTGAAGGCAGGATGCTGCTCAGGGTCAGGGTCATACCAGTCTGGGCTACATAATCGGAGAGCTCCTCAATGTCTCTTTTCATGTAGTCCAGGGAGGTACGTCTCAGGTCATTCACACCAACATGGACAATGACTGCATCATACTTGTACTTGCTTTGGAGTGACCTGAGTGCGTGTGTAATGTGGCGGATCCTTGCTCCCGATAGGCAGCTCACCATTACCCTCTCCTTATTCAGCCTGGTAAGTGGAACGTCGTTGTGTCTGACTATAGAGTCACCTATTACTAATGTCTCTGGCATAGTGTTTTGCCTTAGGGGCTGTGATTGTGTGACACACCTGTTGCTTGAGGTATGTGTTGTAGGTGTTGCGTTTTGTGGGGGTGTATTTCTGGGTGTCTGCTTTGGAGGCCTCTGTTGTTTTGGTAAGTTTTTTATAAGAGCCTCCGAGTATGTCTTTGTGTTCTTATGTGTTTGGTTTGTAGTAGTGGTGGTTTTATGTGTGACCGGTTTTGCTTCGGGTGACATAGCTTTGTATGTTAGGCAGAGATCACCTCTGAGTAGGCAATATGCAACAGATTAAAGCTGGAGTTTTTTGAGACGGTCTGCGTAGGGCATCTGTTTGAGGCCAGTAATCCTCTTTGTGAGGTATTTCTGTGGCCTTTCCAGTTGTTGTAGATGTCTTGTAAGGTACATACTAAAAAGTGTGTTGTATTCTATAATGGGTCAAATGAGTGATGAGTAGTGGGGAACAATGACCTCTTTTTTCCTGAATGAGAAACCTTTTGTGACGAGGTGTGCCATGTAGAAGGATTTCCTGACTACTGTGGCAATGTGATTATCAAAGGAGAGACTACTGTCCACCTGTGTCCCAAGGTCTCTTATCACACCTTCGGTGTTAAGTAGACTACCGCCTATGTGGTAGTCCATGGGTACAGGGTTTTTACTAAAAGAGATGACAATGCACTTTTTGGCATTGAGCTTGAGGCCATGGCTTTGACACCAGGCATCTGTCTCAATGAGGCCCTTTTGTAGGATGTCCACATCGTTAGGAGTTTCAATTATGGCTCCTAGTTTGTAGTCATCTGCGAACTTCATTAGCCAAAGACCTTCTGTGTTAGCCTATACATCTGAGAAGTAGATACTAAACAGGAGGGGACCCAGGACTGAACCCTGGGGTGCTCCACTCGTCACTGGTCTGAAGTCGGATTTCGAGTCTGCTACTTTCACAGTGTGGGTTCTGTCAGTGAGCCAGTTGGCAACCCATCTTATGACATAGGGATTTATACCTAGTTTAGTGAGTTTATCTATAATTCCAGAGTGGGGGAACAAGTTACCCCCCCAGGATGGATCTGCTCACAGTAAAATGGCTGTCTCATTCATCCAATCTACAAGCTCTTAGTATAACAGTTTGGATGATAGGCTTCTTATTCCCTTCAGGCACCTTTACTCTTAACCAGTCCAAAGGACATCAATGGCAGATGGAAGGAGTACTTCCAGCAGCTTCTGAATGAAGAAAACCCCATAGAAGATGTACTGCCTCAGACACAGCCTACAATGAGAGAAGAGGAGGAGCCCATCACAGAAGCAAGAACAGCACTAAGGAAAGTGAAGTCAGGGAAAGCAGCAGGCTCAGATGAGGTCACAGCAGACAAGATGAAGATGTTGGGTGAGATAGAGAAGAAAAAGCTCTTGAGGGTACTCACAACAAAATGGAGAGAAAGGCATATCCCAGATGACTGGAGAATAAGCATACTAGAACTGCTGTTTAAGACAAGGAGGCATTCACAACAGTGGGCAGTACAGGGGTATCAAACCCCTGTTGCAATGCATTAAAGTTCTGGAGAGGTTGATTGGTAAATGAATATACAGATTAGAAAAAGTAAGATAGAAGATGAGCAGTTCGGTGTCAGATCAGGATATAGCACAATCAACCTAATGTTTACAGTGAGACAGATAGTTAAGAAGCTAGAAAGAGGGAAAGAGTCCAACTGGGCATTCCTAGACTTGGAGAGAGAGCATCTGGCAAGGTCCCAAGAAAGCTGATTTGGGCAGTCCTGAGAAGAGCTGGATAATAGTCAAATGGGGCCCTAAGCAGGGTAATGGATTGGGGCCCCCATACACCCCCTCCAGCCATTCCAGTGTTCCATTACTTGGCTATTTTTCCCCAGTTACCATAAGCACTTCAAATCTGTCATTGTGCTTACTGTTTTGTGCTTTTCTTCTACAATTTTTACAAATATTTAGATTTAATTTAAAACTTTTATATCTGATGTTGTCAGTCTTCACGTAATCCTTGACTGTGGGCTTGGTTCCAAGTCTCAGATCTGACTCGGCCATTTATTTCAGCTCGCGCCTTTCAAAATCTCAAGCTAGGCTTTTACCCCATAATGCTACTCTCAAAATTACTTCAGATCTCATTTGCTGCTTCATGTCTCAAATGCGTACGACTACTCTCAAGTTTGGCTATTAAGAAAGTACGTTTTTTCCTTTTAAATTTTCTTTAAATATCCCATTTTAGTCTTGATATTCTATTATTAGTCTGTGTTCCTTCTACTGCTCCTCTCATTATCCCCCTTTATCATGTGTGTGTGTGTGTGCGCGTGTGTGTGTGTGTGTGTGTGTGTGTGTGTGTGTGTGTGTGTGTGTGTGTGTGTGTGTGTGTGTGTGTGTGTGTGTGTGTCTTTCACTTTCTGTACTACTGTTGGTAGTTTTTCTTCTGATACCATTGTTGGTATCTCTTTTTATCTTTAAGATAGTTCTTTATCCCATTGTTGGTATTTCCTCCTTTCTTCCTGTCAGAATAAAAAAATCGTTTCTCTCTTTCTGTCATTGTGCATATGTATAGTGATAACCCTCTAATAGTTATGGCTGAGAAGTCTTATTCTTGGGCCATGTCTTCAAAGGGTGCCTTGGGTGTCAAAAGGTGTATAAACATTAGGGTAAGATGCTCAATTCTGACAGGCATACTCTTTGTGTTTATTGTTTAGGCAATGTTCACCTACAGGAAAGTTGTTCGATTTGCCATTGGTTTTCTGCTAGGACTCTAACAGAAAAGAAGAAGAAGTTGATTCTGAAAGGACTCAAAGACAAATTCTGAAGATGCTATTTCTGCATCCAGAATGGAAGCCAGCACATCCTCTCCATCAGCTTCCGTCTTCCACCTTAAGACCTTCTTCAGCTCTTAGATCCTCAGACCCACTCAAGAATGTTTCAAAATTGCCTTCGGTATTGAAGAGTTCCATGGCACCGAATGGAAAACCTGATTTGGCACCTGCAAAAATTTCATAGCCAACTGTTACTTCAGCACCCAAGGACATTTCGGTGCTGGAGCGGTCGGAGCTTATTTCTATTCCAAAATTCAAATACTCTCCATCAACAGATCCTTTCAAGGACAGACTGCCAAGCCCTTCCTTGATGTTAGACCACCTAGGTCTCCTTCAACTGCCTCAGTTCATTCTACTAAGAGTCTGTCCAAAACCAACATCATGAGACTGGTGAATCAGCTTCTGACAGTAAGGGGATTGTCTTCATTTACTAGCCAACCGGGCATCAGAACCAGTCCAACAATGACACCAGCCATGTCTCCTCCATCTCCTATTGAGACATTGGAGCCCTCGGTTTTCACATTCCCAACGTTGACACTCTCAGTTCCGCTAGCAACGTCATCTTGGTTACAAAGACCTGCCTTGAGTTCCTCCGGCCTTTCGGCACCAGAGGCCTCCCGGGGTTGACACTCCCTGGTTGGGTCCGAGATGCAGGGATCGACTTTATTTTATTTATTTATTTATTTATTTGTAGTTGGTTTACCAGGATAGTCCATTGGGCCAATATGAACCCATTGTCAATGGAGTCCTGGGGAGAAAAGCTCCAGAAAGAAGGGTTACAATATGTGTTACGATGTTTACAAAATTATGCAGTTTGAGCATCAAACAATATTAACAAATTATGCAGTGTGAGCATGAGACAATATTTACACGTTATGCAGTTTGAGCATCAAACTGGCGGTGAAACAATACAGAAAATACAGAAGTATACATTGCATTATTTACAAGATTATGCAGATTAAAGAATACCATTCAGAAGACAGTTACAGACAGTTACAGATGATATAGACTAGAAACTGGAAAACATTTCTGAAAAAATACTGAGAAGTCCTTACTTGTGAGGCAGATGCAAGCATGTTGTTGGAAAAGAGGGAGAGGAGGTAAGGCAGTGTAGTATTAAGATGGATGGGAGGATGAGCATTCCCATTGGGTTAGTAGATAAGAGTGAAGAGATTTTTTGAATGAATAGTGGTTGGAAGTGGTACGAATGGATGGAGGTAGAGAGTTCCAGAGACGTGCTAGACCATAGGATAGGAGGTTTTTACCTGGGGGACGAGTAGGTTTGTATAACTCAATTAGGTTTTGGTTATTAGTTCTGAGAGCTTTGTTGGGAAGATGCATTTTAAAGGCAGAGGAAAGGGATGGACAAACGGACTTCTTTAACTTCGGAGCCATCCATGACCCTTGGTGCTTTGGCCTTCCTAGGATCAAGCCAGGCTTCCGTTTTGGGGGTCACCTGCTCGGTGCATGGTGGGACCTTGGTTCTGAAAGAGTCTGTTTTGGTTCTGGGCTCCCATCCCTCTGTGGGGGTGGGGGGGGCTGGCCTTCTAAATCATGGAGAGGGCCTTGTCCCTTGGGGACTCACAGTCTCTGCCATCCCTGTCAGGACAGATTTCCACATCTCCTCATCCTGATCTTCCATCGGTTTCATCCCCAGGACAGATGGCAGAAAAGCCCCAAGAACATCCACCTGAGGAGGTACGTGCAAAGACAAAGTGCAAGAGGAAGCACTTAGACTCCCTGTAGGAGTCATTCAGCAAAGATACCGACTCTAATGAATTGGAAGGTTCCTGCAGGTCACCCTTGATGACGTTTCCTTTGGGGACATCCTGGAAATCCTAAAACAGAGGTCTTCCATCCAGCCTTCTATGAATGAGTCTGTATACCAGGAGGCTTTTTGTGCTCAACCCTCTACTTCGTGGATCTCTTCACCCACTGTTGATCTCATTAAACTGATCGTGTAGCGGTCATGGAAGATGCTCGACTCCATTGAGTTGATCCCCAAGAGACTTGATCTGATCCTTTCAGCCCATAAGGAAGAGCAACACTGATCAAGAGGCATACCCGTTGATGCCATGGTGATAGCAGCAGCCACAAAGAAGGAACTTGCTGAGGAAAATCTGACTATCCATCCTCATAACAAGGAGTCTAGGACTATGTATAGGTTTGGGAAGCGCATTTATGGTTTAGCAACCATTGCTCTCAGGTCCCTGAATTACATAGCACTTTTCACAAGGTTGCAGAGGGATCTAATCAAAGAGCTCTCAGATACCCTCTCAGGAGCAGTAGCTGAACAGGTATGGGACAAAGTTGCCTCTTAGCTCGCAACCCTTGAAATGATTTCTAACTCGTCCATGAGGCTGATTGCCCACGCAGCTGAAGGGACTCCAAGAGCGGCGGGTCCAGACATAGCCATTAGAAGATATTCCTGGATGAGCTTGTGTGATTTTGCAGAGCCATTTAAAGCTTCATTCATCAGTGCTCCATTTGACGGATCATCCTTTTTGGTCCCAAAGTTAAAGACACACTCACCAGATGTGAAAAAGATGGAAGACTCTCTCTGCCATAGGTGTATATTTCTCCACTCCTCAGTGACCTTACTCTAAGAACCAGAGAAGTGGGAGACTATGGTTTAAAAAATTCCATGGACCTTTCCAGAATTCACATGGCAAAGACTTTCCCCAGGAGAGAGGAGGAAGTAATGGAAGACGCCACTCCAGAGGCAGAAGAGGCCTACAGAACCAGGGGTCCAGAGATTCTTTCTCTGGTATTACCTATCAGCACCCATGAAGGGAGGCCTGACTGTCCTCCTCTAGAGGCAGTCAGGGGATGACTATCCCTGCACCAGACTGCCTGACAACTGATAACTTCAGACAAATGGGTGCAGGCAATAATATCCAGAGGTTACAAAATCCCACTATCTGTATGTCCAAAACCCCCAAAAAAGACTCCTGGATGTTCCACCCAGTCACAGGGGAAGCAGCAGTTATAGAAATTCAAAAACTGCTCGACAAGAGTCATCCAAAAATTTCCACCAGACCAAACAGAATCAGAGTTTTACTCAAGGTTCTTTTTAGTGTCCAAAAAACAGAGGACTAGTGACTCATCTTGGATCTCAGCCAGTTCAACAAGGCAGTTCAGCAAACCAAATTCTGGATGGTCTTGGTACAGTCAGTACTTCCATTCTTGGAAAAAGATGATTAAATGTGCTGTATAGACCTCCAGGAAACATATTACCACATAAAAATGGATAAATGCTCCAGGAGGTTCCTGTGCTTCCGGTTGGGAGACAGTCATTTCTGGTTCAGAGCACTGCCCTTTGGACTCACCTCAGCTCCCAGGTTGTTCACCAAATGCATGCCAGTGCCAGTGGTTGCAGCTCATCTCAGACTGCAAGGATTTTGAGTTTTTCCATGCCTCGACAATTGGCTCCTCACCACTTCCACCAGGCATTAGTTAGAATAGGCAAGAAATTACACACTGAATCTCTGTGCATCTCTAGGCATCACAATAAATTATGAAAAGTCAAATCTACAGCCCTCTCAACAATTAGAATTCATTGGAGCCTGGTTGGACACTGTTACAGGAATTGCTTCACTTCCACTAGAAAGACTACACAGGATCAGATCTCACGCTGGCCAAATTATCCAAAGCAAAAGGGTTCCAGCTGGATTAGTCCTACAAGCATTAGGCTCAATGGCAGCCTCAGTCACTCTTGTTCCCTTAGCAAGATATCACATGTGAATCTTACAGTGGTTACATGCCTCCCAATGGTCTCTGATACATCAACCAATGTCTTACCTAATCATGATTACCAGTTGCTCAGACAGGATCTTTTGTGGTGGATCCATTCCAAAGAAATTCTTTGGGGCCAACCATTCATTCTTCTGCAGCCCCAAGCCATAGTGACCATGGATGCTTCCCAGATAAGGTGGGGGGGCATTATCTGGGAAGGACAGTCGAAGGCACGTGGTTCCAGCTGGAGGTCAACTTGCATATCAGTGCTCTGGAGATGAGGGCAGTGCTGTTAGCATTGCAGGCATTCCAGGATGCCCTTCCTCTGGGTACAGTAGCAATTCAAACTGACATGTCGGTAGTTTGGTATATCAACAAGCAAAGGGGAACCAAATCTTACCCACTGTGTCAAGAAGCCCTCAGAGTTTGGCAATGGGCAATTTCTTCCAACCACTTTCTCACATCAATCCACATTCTGGGAAGCTTCAGTGTGATAATGGACAAGCTTAGCAGAACCATTCTCATGCCTCATAAGTGGTCTCTCAACCCTGTAGTGGCGAAACAGATATTTCACCACTGGGGCCAACCTTGCTGCAATGATTTTGCCCCCCCTCTGAACAACAAGTGCAGTAGTTACTTCACCCTAATTCCCCCTCCAGGGAAGTCACTCAGAGATGCTGTTCTCCATGATTGCCCCCCCCAAGTCTTCTGTATGACTTTTCCCCAATTTCTTTGATATCCCACTTCTTAAAGAAAGCTAGGAGGTCAGAGAACTCAATAATCCTCATTGCCTCCTTTTGGCCTCGACAAGTTTGGTTTCCCTTCCTTTGGCCTCATCTTCTTCAGGAACCATGGATACTGGACCCATTTCCAGATCTTCTGTCCCATCCAAAGGGCTTGGTTCATCCAAACTTTCATCTCAAGCTCATGGCAGGGGCTTCTCCAATTCCCATGATTGCTAGGCACTTTCCTGTCCTGTCCATCAGGTCATTGTAACCCATCACAAACCTTCAACTAGGAAACTGTATCAAAGCAAATGGGAAAACTTGCAAATTGGGCCCTTATGAATGAACTTGATCCCTATATGATACCTATCCATAAAGTTTTGAATTTTTTGGCTAACCTTTATCAATCTGGTTCCTCTACTTCAACAATTAAAAGTTTAGGCAGTAGCGATCTCGGACTTCCACATGGGGTTTGATGGGTCTTCCCTTATGTCACACAAACTTTGTAAAGCCTTTTTAAAGACAGCCCTAATGTTAAGACCTCCAATTAAAGAACCCATTCCTCCTTGGGATCTAACACTAGTCCTTCAGTCCCTTACTTTTGCCTCCCTTTGAGCCGTCAGCTACTTGTGACTTGAAGTTTTTGGCTTGGAAAGCATTATTTTTCATGGCTATTACATCAGCCAGAAGAGTATCTGAACTTCAGACTTTGTCTTGCAAACCAAACTACATAGTATTTTACAAAGACAGGGTTTCTCTTAGGTCCAATTCATCCTTTCTACTAAAGGTAGTTCCTGAATCTAATTTCAATCAGACACTTTAACTACCGGTCTTTTTCCCTAATTTTTCCAATAAAGGGGAGTACTGCCTTCATTTATTAGATATCCACAGACAGCTACATTTTTATCTTCTCAGAACAAAAGACATCAGAAAATCTGACAAACTGTTTTTGCCTTTTCCTCTCTTTCTTTAGGTAATCCAATTTCAAAGGTTACCTTGGCAAAATGGCTTAGAGACTGTATTACATTTATTTGTCAGTCGAAAGGGCTCAACCTTTCACACCCAGTAAATGCCCATTCAACTACAGTGGTGGCAACTTCTGCAGTTTTTCATGCCAGAGCCTCTTTAGATAACATTTGTGCAGCAGCCACATGGGCTTCTCCTCATAACCTTTATCACTCATTACAAACTAGATCAGGTCTCTAGGGGATGAGCATCATTCGGTTCAGTGGTGCACAGGAATATTCTTCCGTGAGACCTCCCAAGATTTAGATAGCTGGGGACTCTGTCCCACAGTAAAGGATTACGTGAAAATTGACAACATCAGATAAAGAAGGCATGTCTTACCATAACGTTCCATTTGTGTTGTCAATCTTCACTAATCCTTGACATCCCCTCCCTCTGTCCCCAGCCTGAGACTCTTAATGGATCAAATTCTCCCAGGACTGTCTTCATATTAGGGACACATATCTGGTCTCTTCTTCCTACTGCTATTTGTCTGCCACTAATTTAGGCAAACTCTATCTGAGGTAATTTTGAGAGGAGCATTATGGGTAAAAGCCTAGCTCAAGATTCTGGAAGGCAAGAGCTGAAATAAGCAGCCTAGTCAGTTCTGAGGTGCGGAACAGAGTCCACAGTCAAGGATTAGTGAAGATTGACAACACAGATGGAACATTATGGTAAGATATGGGTCTATATCACTTCATCAAAATGGCAGAAGTTCAAACACCATATGTTCGAACTTCTAACCTCGAAGTGTAAAACCATTGAAAGCTTAGAACAGCGTTTTTTTTTCCCAAGGAAAAAAAATCGCTGTTCCAAGAAACACACACACAACACAAGCACACCAAAAAAACAGCAATCCACACACATACACTTAAAATCCTACATCTAACCCTACACTAAACTGTACATACACTATCTATCCACTTTCCTTAACCCAAACCCTAACCCCTAAGGTCAGTCACTATCGCACACCCACCTCACCTGCACCCTAACCCTAACTCACCTAACCCGCACCCTAATCCTAACGTCCACACAATCACACACTTACCTGAACCCAACCCGTAACTTTCCACCACAATGCTGAAAATCGCGAAGCCACAGAAACGGACCACCGAATTCTTTCCCTGAGAAAGAATTCGGTGTTCCGCAGCTTCGCGATAATCAGTTTTTGAACTTCACAGTTCGAACATATGGTGTTCGAACTGCTGAAGTTTCGATGAATTGATAGGAACCCGTAAGATATACTTCTTTTTCAAGTTTTATAGCACAAACACTGATGGACATTTGCTAAACTAACTAGACAAAAGCAAGACAGTCTCAAAGTGAAAACAGACTTATAAAACTTCTCTGCCCTTGAAACTCACACATTGAAACAGTTTGACAATCACATTCAAAGAAAATACATCTGGCCAGTGACAGTTAAAGTTTACCTTTGAGCTGTTTTCAAGTGTAGGCCCCTTGCACACATTTTTAGGACCATGCATACATGCATGTGTTCTTTGAATCACCTTCCCGATTGCACCAAATTATAGTCCTTGTATAATACAGCACCTTGTTAGAATGTGTTTTAAATTTCTAGTTTTTAACATTTTTCTAGTAAGGAATGAAACAAAATGAATGAACTAATGACAAAACTACCCAGTTCAGAACATTTCAACAGTAAATGTCCACTCAAATATCTGTCATTACAATCCACCAATGTCAGTCAATATTCACAATCTCTGCAGAAGTAAAATTTGTCTGAATAATTCTACATTAAAGACATCTATAACTAACTAATGAGGTGATTGCTGCTAGCAAGCAACTTTATATTTCAGTGTTTTATGTACAAATTCAGTGCCTGCTGCCCTTGGAAAATAAATTACTTATTTTAACACTAAAAAAAATGGGAAGCTGGTAATGTCGTAATGGCGAATGGATGGAAAACTTACAACAGTTTCATAGTTACTGGGAATCTCATCTAAAGTAGGACATACTCAGGACTATAGCACCCCCCCTTAAAGTACAATACAGTGTCAGCAATCTATCTACATGCTGTGGGAGTAGAACCCAGAGCTTTCTGCATCAAAAGCAAGTATGCTGCTGTTGTACCACTAACAATGCTTTAAAATTCTGTAAGCACAATAGTGATACTATATGCTAAACAAAACAGCTGCACATTGTACACAGACTTAGCATGAGCAGCAGTAAACTGCTCTTCCTTTGATACTCACAATTCCAGGAAAATGCACTTCAAACTCACTTCCTTGAAAAATACACTTGAAACTCAATTATTTGAAAAAATGCACAAGACTCAATTCCATGAAAATGAACTTGAAACTTGTGTTTTTATTAACAGCTTGGTAGCTGAAGTAGAGGATTCAGGCTCTTGTTTCCTGTAAATACAGAGTTTGAGCCTGAGCAAGTTAACTGCCTGCTGTCTGTAATCGGGGCATTACACACACACACACACACACACACACACACACACACACACACACACACACACACACACACACACACACACACACTCGCTCTCAAGTTGACTGACCATCTGGTTTGTATTTTAGAGAAGGAGTTTTGGGTATGTCATATACCAAATGTATTCCTCATCTGTATGTCCAGTTGTGGACTTTCAAAGGTAAATGTAGGTTTGTTATGGAAATACCAAAACTTTACCCCAGCTTTTTTAATATGTGAAAGAGTCTGTGTGCACATGTTTGCTGGTTAAGGTTAGAGTAAGGTTTGGGCAGGATGATAGCTTTAGTGCTGTGCAAGTGTTTCCATGTTAGGGTAAGGGTTTGGTAATGGGCTAGATTCAGTATTATGTGTTTGTTTCTGTGTGCCAGAGATGTCTTGTGAGGTGTAGTGCTACAGAAAGGGGTTTTCTATGGTAAGGGGCAGGGTTAAGGTTAGCACACATTAAGTAAGGTGGTACAGGATAGTCCATGATACTTAAAAGTCTAGTCACTGCTAAACAGAGACTGCTCCACTGTATGGTACATAGGTTCATAGGTTCATATTGATCTGTCCCAATACTTTACAGTACTCTGTAGCTTTTTCTTCAACTATCTAAATCATCTTCAGAAACAGAAGATATTCTTCAGAAGAAAAATTTAGAGGTTGGACAACATGACCTAACATTTATTTCTTCACAAAGTAGTATACAGACTGAAACAGGGTGGCCTAAAACTTCTCTGCAAGGCAATGACGGGACTAGCCCTGCCCAAAATCAGTAGCTGGAGGGGCAAAGGCACACAGATGTATGGCAGTCATGCTGAAAATGAGCATCAGTAATGGAAATATGACACACAGTTCCATCATAATTTGTCTGTACATCTATAGAATGAACTTCCATGGTAGAGTAAAACAAAGTACCTCAACTGTAACCATAAAAGATTAAGCATAACAAATGTATATGGGATCTAAGAGAGATCTACACACAATTATGGCACTCAAGCTTCAAGGCCACTTGGTAGCAAGCTACACACCCTATGTACCTTCATGCAAAATCAACTTTATGGGCATAAATCATGAGGCAATGGAAAGGTGACCCACTGCAGCATGTTAACAATTCAACTTCAACGGCTGCCTGCTGAAACTTCCCATAAATGCAGTGATACAGCAAACCCTCTGACATGCATATTATGTTCTTACCACAGTTTACATTCAGCTTTAAATGAGTCAAGATATATCTCCAGTCTAGGGAAAAGGTTTGTTCTGAAGTTATGGATTAGAAGTGTGGATGACAGAATAGGAATAAAACAGAAAGAAGGACATTATTCTTTTAAGAGGCAAATTCATAACATAACGTTTTTCTTAAGAAGGGCTTGAACCGTGGACACATTCCTGCCAGTGCTCAGTAATGGAGGAAACAACAGGAGAGACTGGTTACCCCTTTGTATCAGTGAACAGGGATTTACAGCTGAGAGTAGATGGCTTCCTAATCACAGGATTATAGAATAAATGGATGATCTTCTTTGTTTCATAGGCTGACATTTAAATAATATGTAGCTAAGTGTTCAACATTTGGAAGCTCTGTTTGTGCTGGAATCAAGGTCCATCCAGGGAGCGAGTCTGTATTGTGTGGAAGAAGCAGCAGCACAGGAGGAATATCTTGTATTTAAAATCCCAAATCCCCACATGTGAAATGCAGAAAAGAAGTAAACTAGTATGACAATGATGCATACACAGACACAACAGGTTTGTGCAGCTGGACGTAGAGGCATTCTTAAAGAAGGAAGCCCTTAAAAAGGTAATTGTTTTATTATTAATTTAAAAAGTAAATGTGACAGTCTCCAAGCAAGCAAGCCCCCTCCCAGGCAGTGGGCCCTAGGTGACTGCCTTGGTCGCCTAGTGCTAGATCTGGCTCTGGTCCTGAGGTAGTTTGAAGTTCCAGAAACATTGGTAGAATTATTATTACCTATGTACAAGGACCCATTGACTCAAGTACGAACATTGTTTGTTCTCACAGAAGGGTTCCTAGTGGGAGAGGGAGTGAGCCCACTGCTGTTCATACCGGTGATGGACAACATTAGAAAACAGGGCAGGGGGACATATCAACAAAGTTGCTGTATGCAGACGATGTGGCATTACAGGGAGAGACTGAGCAAAACTTCAGCAAAGGATAGGGGAATGGAATGCAAAACTGAAGGCAATGGAATGAAACTGAGTACAGATAAGACAGTTGTAATACCAGTAAATGGGGGAGATCAGAAGAAGCTGAAAAAATGAGATAGAGAAGACAGTGGAACAGATTAATTGTTTTGATTTGGACAAAACAAAGGTTATCAGAAAATCTGACAAATTGTGCCCTTTGAAGGTAAAAAGATGTTTTTTTTCCTGTACCAAAACAAACCATCTCCAGATGGATTTCTCTTGCTTTATCATTTTACTACACTTTCCATACAGAATCTCTACAAGGCCAGACCAAAGCTAATTCTACTAAAGTTGTTGTCTCTTTAGTAGTCTTTTTCAGGAGCATAGACTCAAGAAGTGATCTAGAAGTAGCCAATTGGTCATTTAGCCACCCCTTTACTAAGCATTACAAGGTAAATGTTTTTTTTTAAAACCAAAACAGGTTTTGCCAGATCCATTCTTCAGGGGATTCTGGACTCCGGATCCTCACTTCAGACCTCTTCCTAGTGAGTATGAAAGCCTTGGGAATCTTCCCAATAGTAATCAATACTGCAACAGTGTTCCAGTGAAGGACATAGTACAGTTGTGTGAGAACTTACATAACAGTAGACATGCAAACAGATCACTGCTGCATTATGTGCACCCTTCTTCCTTCCCCCATATTTGTTTTATTCCTTTTTATTTTTCTTGGCTGAGGTAGGTCTATTTTTCCCTATTTCCTTTCTCTCTTCCTGTGTACCCAAGTCCTTTTTTTCATAGATCTTTAGCCTTAGGCAGCTTTTCCTGAGGCAGAAAACTCTGAGGAACTTCACTTCCATACTTCCCTGATATACCAGCTTGAAGTCTCGTGCATGGGTCATAGGCCAGACATACAATGAAAGGTAAGGACACAAACTTGTGAACTGGCTAGGTATGTGGTATCCTTGTAATAATACTTCCTATTAGTAAGCAGTACCTCAACATGGATCTGTCTGGGCATCTGCTGTTATGGTAAGTTCTTACACAATTGTACTTTATGGCTTCATTGAGCATTGACCAAATTTAAAACAGACAGTGATTTTTGCTTTCTTTAAAATGAAGGACAATTCACAAAAACAAAATAAATGATACCTGACTTGTGTAAATAGCATTTTTCTATTGTTGCAAAATGCCATGCCTTAATCACCTTCAGCAACTTGTAAACCATTAGGACTTTGCACATGTTGGTTTCCTCAAACTAACATTGTTTAAACTGCAGAACAGAGTTTGGTCACCATTTTCCCAAAGCCCACAATTCAGACTTGTCTGACTTACCTTCTCAGAAAGCCAGTACAACAAAATTGACATAATATTTCTATCACCATTGTCACTAAATACACATTTTGTGCCGTTTCAAAATTTTCCTAACATTTTTTACACCACTTAAACTCATTGGGCACCGTTTTTGTTAAGCGATTTTTCAGCACTTTCCTCTCATTTCATTAATATATTCAACAGTCCTTGTTATTATGCAACTGAATGCAGTTATTTTCAGCCTGGTTTAATAAACATTTAACATACCTCATTCTTAGATCCACTTTGTGATTCTGAATGGTTTGACTGCCTACAGGGACAAGCTCAAAGACTGTGTTCAGAACTGTAGTGCTCATTATTGAGCATGTTTGGACATATACTTATTCGGATATTCTCAGTTGGTTCCTGATATGCTTTAGGTGCTTTATTATGTGTTCAGAATGGCTTAATTAGCCAGGCACACCCAAAAAGCTGCATTCCCTTTAGTGGCTTATAAACAGAGTTCAGGTGAAGCATATTTTACAGCTTTTAATAAAACAATGTTAGGTGAGGACGTTACTCTGGCAGAGTCCTGATAATCAGGAATTTACCCAGATTACAGCTTGTATGAATACCTTTTGTGTTGATCACAGAAGCCCTCAGTGTGGTTTGTAACAATCCATCTAATATTAAAAAGTGTTAGCAACTGCTTTCATTTTCTTTAAACATGTTTATTTGCAACAGGAGAAAAATGAAGAGGAGCAAGTGCTTAAAAGAACAGAGTTCAGATGCACTGCTCATACTCAAAATTTAATTTCAGAATTATATAACGGTCTTTTTGAAAGCTCATCAATCGACAGTTTCATTTTCTTATATTACAACACTGGATCTTAAGTCTCTTTTAGGATTCACTGGTCAATTCTCCACTAGTTCATCTTTAAATACTCCTGGTCGTTATCTCTTTAACTCAGGCTGATTTTCTCTCTCAAGCTACAGACCTGAGGCCTCAGTTCGGTTTCTTGGCTTTAGTACACTTTCTATCCCACCCAATCTCTCTCTCTTTCTCTCTCTCTCTCTGGTGAGAGCTCCAAGCCCTCCTCTCAGCTCTTTCCCTCTAGCTCTGTGGGAAACTTTTCTTTTTAAAGCAGGAAGGACCTTACCTTCTCCTCCATTCTGGAATAGCAAGACCTGCCTCTAGCTCTGCACAGCTGTTATTATAAGCCCTACATATTTTGTCTAGATGATGTTATGTCACATGTTACGGCAATTTCAGGTATACTCTCCAGTCCAGCTGGTGAACCTGGGTATCCTGAGGCAATGTTACAACTGCCTCATGTACACAGACAACCCTCTCCTCCTACCACAAAACATTAACATATGCGAGAGTTGCAATTATGTAGCTAAACTAGAGGCTAAGCTCTCTCCACCCAAGACTGGAACAGGCAGTCATGAGGAGAAGGTTAACACTTGCACCACACCTCCAGCATCACACAGACATACCAAACCAGCGCTGGCAAAAAAACACACAAAAATCATACTCGGAGGCTCTAAATAAAAACCTGCAAAAGTATCACAGACCTCCAAAGCAGACATCCAAAAAACCTGCACCTCCCGTCACAAACCAGACAACACATAAAACACAAAATCAGAGTGCCGCACAATCACAGCCCTTAATGCAAAATAACATACCTAACACACTAGTAACAGGCAACTCTATAGTCAGGCACACTGACATCCCACTCACTAGGCTGGAGAAGGAGAAGGTTACTGTTAGCTGCCTGTTGGGAGCAAGAATCCGCCACATAACACAAGCACTCAGGTCACTCCAGAACAAGTACAAATATGACTCTGTCATTGTTCATGTTGGTGTGAATGACCTGAGATGTACCTCCTTGGACTACATGAAAATAGACATGGAAGAGCTCTCTGATCATGTAGCCCAGGCGGGTATGACCCTGACCCTGAGTAGCATCCTGCCCTCACCAAGAATAATACTGCAGTATAAAGAAAAAAATTATCAATTTCAACAATTGGCTAAGCTTCTGGTGTCATTCAAAGGGGATCCAGTGTCTGTCAGCCTGGGACGACATGCTCGACAAGCCTCATTGCTTCGCAAGAGAAGGCTTGCACCTGTCACCCGTAGGCTTTCGAATACGGTCCAAGGCTCTTGCTGCCCCCATAGTGCCTTTTTTTAGGCAAGGCTCAAAAGTCAAACCCACCTCCGTAAACAGCACAAATAAAAAAATGAGGGTTATGCTACTCACCACCAGGAGTTTAAATCTCAAAATGCACGCGTTTAAAGCACTCTTCAATAAGGAGAACGTTGACATCTGTACAGTAACTGAAACCTGGTTCAAGGCTCCACAGAGCACCCTAGCACTATCGGGCTACAACTCATACCACACATTTCGGCCACAGAACATGGACCGAAACACAAAAGGAGGGGGTGTATCTATATTCATCAAGGATACTTACATGTCCAGGTTAGTGGCACAGCACGATACCCCCGAGATCATCCATGTGCATCTAACATCAGACAAATCTGCAATGCAAATTGTGACCTGTAACAGATCACTCTCCATGACCCAGGACCACCACTCTGCCTTTCTGGAGACACTGGAAAACATGAAGGTCCTGCCGAACACCCTGATATTGGGCAATTTCAATTACCCTACTGTTAACTGGGAAAACTATTCAGGTACAAACTCCCAGGTCCAGTGCATCCTGGAATTTATCAACTCAAATGTTCTGGATCAGCTGGTAAACTCCCCTACCAGAGGTAAAAACATATTGGACCTGATCATTACCAACATGGGCAACAGGTGCTCCACACCAGAGGTCAACCCGTCACTGGTTAGATCAGATCATAAACTAATTACTCTGGATGTCTACACCACACCACCACCTCCAACCAAGGAAACCACAGTGAAAAACTTTTCTATAGCAAACTTCACCTTACTTAAGACAGAGGTGGTAAGTTTCACAGCCCCCAAGCTAAAGGATAACAGTGTCTAAGATGCAGGAACCTTTCAAATGCACTCTATGAGCACCTACAAGGATGCATGGATTGTGCCATCCTTAGCAAAACCAAGACTCACTCCCCGAAGAGAAGGAAACCAGTCTAGTGGACCTCTGCCATAAACAGGCTATACAATAGAAGGAGGAAACTAGTTCAGAAAAAAAACAAATCCCAAGAAGGAAAGACATCCCTGATCAGTATCAGTAAGAAACTAAGGTCCTTCATAAAATCCTCCAAGGCTAACTTCGAAAGAAAAATAGCCAAGGATTCAAAAGATAACCACAAAGCCTTCTTTAGCTATGTCAGGAATCTAAGTGGTAACTCACAGATATGCTCTGAGCTAGTGCAAAATAGCACAAAATATACTGAACCCACTGATATTGCCAACATCCTGGCAGATAGATTCAGTGCAAACCTCACCCCCCTCTCACCCCCAAAAGGGCCCAAAACAATACCGGAAAAGTGTAGTGTCCCAGAAATCACAGACGCACAGGTGAAAACAGCCCTTTCAAAAGCCAAAAGCACAGCGTCAGTGGGGCCAGATGGTGTCCCAGGCTGTGTCTTGCGCAAACTACAGAACGAGCTAACCCCCCACCTAAACACACTGTTCAGCCTCAGCCTCTCCACAGGCTACGTGCCCATAGAATGGCTCACAGCAATGGTTATTCCACTTCACAAAGGAGGGGCCACAACTGACCCTGGTAACTATCACCGCATAAGCCTGACTAGCCTGGTCTGCAAGGCTATGGAGCGCATCATCATGGAACTAATTAACAAAGACATTGGGAACCTCCAAACACTTGATCAGACCCAGTTCGTCTTTGTTAAGGGCAGATCATGCCTACTAAACCTGGTTGACTTCTTTGAGATAGTCACCAAGGCCATAGATGAGGGGAAGGTAGTTCACACAGCCTACCTTGAACTCGCCAAGGCTTTTGACACCATTCCCCACTCGGGAATTATAGAAAAACTCACCAGCCTGAACATAAACCCCTACGTCATGAGATGAGTTGCCAACTGGCTTACAGACAGAACTCACACGGTAAGAAGAGCGGGCTCCAGGTCTGACTCAAAACCAGTCACAAGTGGTGTCCCACAAGGCTCGGTCCTGGGATTCCTACTGTTTGGTATATACTTCTCAGAAGTTCAGGCAAACACAGGAGGACTATGGCTAACCAAGTTCGCTGATGACTGCAAACTGGGAGCCATAATTGACTCTCAGGCTGACATGGACATTCTCCAAAAAGGCCTTACTGAGATGGACACCTGGTGTCAAAGTCATGGTCTCAAGCTAAATGCCAAAAAAATACATAGTCAGCCCGTTTGGGAAAAGCAAAACACCCATGAATTACCACATAGGTGGCAGCCCCCTTAATACAGAAGAGGTAATAAGAGATCTGGGGACCCAGGTAGATAGTAATCTCTCCTTTGACAATCATATTGCCAAAGTAGTTAGGAAATCCTTCTGTGTAGCCCATCTAATTACTAAAGGGTTCGCATCTAGAAATAAAGAGGTTATAGTGCCCCCCTACTCGTCACTCATCAGACCCATCATAGAGTACAATGCCCCATTTGGGATGTACCTCACAAGACACTTCCAACAGCTGGAAAGACCACAAAAGTACCTCACCAAGAGGATTACTGGCCTCAAACATATGTCCTATGCAGCCCGACTGGAAAAACTCCAGCTGTACTCAGTTGCATATCGCTTACTCAGAGGTGATCTCTGCCTGACTTACAAAGCCATGTCCAACTCAGAATTGATGGACATGCTCCACCTAAAGAAATCCAAGTCACTGCAAGCCACTCGCTCTAGTGAGCTAAACCTCACTACAACAATAAATAGAACATGCTGGAGGGATAGATTCCTGTCACAGAGACTCCCCATGCTTTGTAACAAAATTCCTAACTACATTAGGCAGAGCCCCTCACTAACACTCTTCAAGAGAAACCTTGACGAGTGGATGGGTAACAGAAAATACACCCCTGAAATCACTTCATTGGCTCTTCTTGACAGAGGCTCAGTTAATTAATCAATGGGGCAGCGAAAGCTGTCACACTCTGGCTAGGCTTATAAATGCCCTTGGGCAGATAGCCTAGTACCTACTTATGAACCTATGAATTAAGTGATGAAAAGTAAAAGTACAGTTTGCAATATACTATTCAAAATTTCAAAATTAATTTTAAAGATATGTTTTTGTCTGGTTGTTTAACATCTGAATTCATGCAGTGAAAAAGTAGCATTTAAAACTAATGATAATACAGAATATGTCATATAATTGTTTTGTGTGTTATGAACAACTTTCCCTTTATTGTTATGCAGAATGCATTATAGTTTCATAGGGGTTTACTAGGTTAATGGCCTCAAGGGCCTTTTTAAGCCTAGCCATGCATCCCAAATCTTTGACAAGTTCGGGAACCCTTAATAAGTGTAAGCAGGGGCTTGGGAGGTATAGCATTTACAAGCAGGGGTCTGGGAGATGAACTATTTACAGGCTGCCTGTGGCCATTAGAGACATAGGTGCCAAACCAGAGATGAATTTACTGTTCTCCGTCCAATTGTCCAAGTTACACTTGAATTGGTTAGGGAGGACCTCTGCTTTACATGGATGGGGAGCCTGTTCCAGAGAAGGGAAGGTCCGTTTCCTATCACAGGCAAGGTTTGAGTCTTTAGAATGGGTAATTGTGGTGCTGTTTGTTGTGCAGATATGTAAGAGGTCCATCAGAGTGGGATTTGACAATGCCTTGTATGCCAAGCATAGATCTCCCTTCAACAGCCTATAGGAGGCTAAATACAGGGATAGGGCCTTGAGGTGATTTGCATAGGACATGTTACTTACACCCTGTATTGTTTTAGTGAGGAACCTCTGTGGACATTCCAGCAGTGGATACACCTTATAAATGCTGAATACAGTGGAATAATGACTTCCTTGGCCATAGATGTCTTACCTTTGTTTATAAGTTGTGCACTTTAGAATGAGTTCCTCACTACTGTAGGCACAGGATGGTCAAAGGCTAGATTACTTTGTGTGTGTGTGTGTCCAAGTCCTGATTACTGGGTCACCTCTTAGGGGTGTGTTGTCACCATGATAGTTACCAGTGGTGGATGACTTCCCATTTCTTGGCATTTAGTTTTAGTCCATGACTCTGGCACTGGTTGGTTGTTGTCTGTGTCAGCCCTTCCTGGAGAACATTGGTGTTAGTGGGTGATTCAGTGACAGCTCCTAATATGCAATCATCTGCAAACATAGTTAGACAGAGGCCATTGACGTTAGCCTTGGCTTCAGAGAAATAAATGTTAAAAAGGACTGGTGAGACTCTGCTTGTGACTGGCCTGTTTGTGGTGGTTGCACTCCCCATTTCTGACTTCCTGGGTCCTGTTTGTGAGCCAGCTGCTATCCCACCAGATGACATATGGGTTTCCTGTGTGTGAGCCAGCTGCTATCCCACCAGATGACATATGGGTTTATACCCAGTCTCTTAAGTTTGTCAACAGTGCCTGAGTGGTGGATTGTATCAAATGCCTTGGCCAGGTCAAGGTAGGCAGTGTGAACCATTTTGCCCTCATCCATTGCTTTGGTGACCTTCTCAAAGATGTCCACCAGGTTGATTAGGCATGACCTGCCCTTGATGAAACCAAACTGGGTTGGGTCCAGTGTCTGGAGGTTTCCTGTGTCATTATTGATCATTTCCATGATGATTATTTCCATGGCTCTACATATGAGACTAGTGAGGCTTATGGGTCTGTAGTTTCCAGGGTCTTTAGATGGCCTACCGTTGTGCAGAGTGATAACTGTTGCTGTTCTCCAGTTATGAGGCACAAAACCTGTTTGAAGGCTACAGTTAAATAGCAATTCCAGAGGGCTTGATAATTCATGTTTCATGCTATTTAGAAGGCATCCTGGGATATTGTCTGGGCCAGTTGTTGCAGTGTTCTTGGCCTTAGAGAGAGCATTAAGAACCTGTTCCCTAGTTATTGCAGGGGAGTTATATTTGATGGTATTTCCTGAACGAAGGTTAATGGGGAGAGAGGGGTACAGTTGGAGCTAAATTTGTTGGCCAGTAGGTTTGCTATATCTTCTGGCTTTTTAATTTCTCCAAGTCTTTTGGCTTTCTGATATCATGATGGGAATGGACCCCATTCCTAAGTCAAATTATGATTAAAGTTCATGAAATTAGTATTGTTTCAATTGTTGATGTTAGCCATAAGGACTCTTTGCAGCACCTGCAATGTGCCCAGTGTTGACTTCTTCTGCAATTTGTATGGAATTTATTTATTTATTGACATTTGACTACTGGGAAAGTCCAACTGGGTAGCACCCAATTTTCAGTGAAGGCCCGGTTAGAAAACTCCAAATTATTGCAAAACATTTTATAAAATAATTTTACAATCTTTAAAAATAAAACAAAAACATTTACAGTTTAAATAACTATAACAAATTAGACATAATATAAAAGCATTGGTTAAGAATTGATACACAGTATATGACAATCATGTAACATTTAGAGAAATTTTAGGAAGTTTGTAGAGAAATTAAAGGTAAGTTAGTGTAATACAAATAGGAATTACGATATGAAGTGAGGAAAAATTATTTATTTGACATTTGTTGACTGAGTTAGTCCATCTGAGGTAGTGCCCCTTTTCAGCGGTGACACAGGGAGAAAAACTACACAGTAAAAAAATTGTACAAGTATAAAAAGTCAAAGTACAAATTTGGAAGTATAAAAAGAAAAGAAAAAAAATCACAATTCACAATTCATACAGCTCCACATAAACAAAATCTACAAAAAGCAGGCTCATGGTATATTTAGGGAGAGAGTCAGAGTAAATAATTATATAGCAGTAACGAAGTAAGTAAAGAAGGGAGAATAAGGAAGAATAAGGAATGCAAAGGTACTTGTTCACATATAGGGATATAGGTTATCCTGTTTTGAGCAAAAACAGAGCCAGATTTTAGACAGGAAGTCTTTCAGAGTGGTTTTGAAGGATGGGAGGGAAGGTACTAACCTGATGGATACAGGTAAGGAGTTCCAGTCCTTAGCAACCTTCTACAAGTATAGACAATGCCCAGCAGATTTGCTAGGTATATAGACAGACAGGAGTTTTGGTTACTGGATTGCAATGACCAACTTGGAACATAGTTGTGTTGAAAGTTTTTTAGTGCTGGAATGGCAGATAGATGCTAGATATTTTTATAGGTGGTAAGAAGTTTGTGTATGTTAGCTGATGTAGCAGTTGTAACCAATTTAGATTTTTTCAGTGCTATATAGTAGTGGATTCTGAAAGGGGTATGTGCTGCAAATTTAGCAGCTTTGTTATAACATTGTTCAAGTTTCAATTTTTGTGAAGACTGGAGGTTAGCAAGGATGGGAGCACCATAAAGAAGTGTGGGGAGGAAATAAGTAGTGACAGGTATAGTTTTAGTTGCATCAGTGAAAAAATTTTGGCTCTGTAAAGTGTCCTTAGTTTTTGATGAGTTTTTCTTAAGCAGTTTTATATATGCAGGTTGAATGTAAGTGTGCCATCTACTATCAACCAGAATAGTTTGCTATGAGAAGTGACTTCAATGATTGTATTATCAAGAGAGAGGACTTTAAATTTAGTTTTTTCATGAGAGAGGCATTTAGGGAAAAATAGTAGTAGTTTGGTCTTTTTTGGGTTGAGCATGAGTTGTGAGTTACAAAACCGAGTTTCAGTGGCTGCTTAAGTTTAAGTAATTTTTTGGAGGTGTACCACATTGTCAGATGTGCAAATGAGAGTGGAATCTTCTGCGTATTGTATTAGGGTAGCCTGTTGTATGGAAGTATAGAGAGTGTTGATGAAAATGTTATAGAGGAGGAAACCAAGGACAGAACCTTGTGGTGCACCGGTGGTGACGATAAGGTAAGGTAAGGAGAGAGGGTAGAGTTCCACTTTACTGATTAATACCTTTTGAACAGGTAGCTTTTAAACCACAGAAGGGTGGGCTGAGAGAGACCTAGTGAGGACATTTGAAGAAGTTTGCTGGGGGGGGGGGCATGGCCAAGATGTGCTCTGGTTAACAGCAGTTTTCTTTAGCTCTGTCACTTCAAAGATTTCTGACAGGATTTATTATCTTTAAACAATCCTAAATGTGTTATTTATATAGAATCTGATACTTTTAAGCGCAGTCTGGGATTGTATCAACAAATTTGTACATTTATTGGAATTGTCCTGTCAAACACCTACCTGACAATTTCTTCTTATCATCCTGACTTAAAGATGAGTTTCTCTAAGACTAATTCTTAGGATTCTTCATTTGATAAAGAGTCTCTCTTCTAGCAAATGTCCAAGAGCTGTCACTGAAATTAGACAGAATGGATACAAAATTAGATAACTTCAAGAAGTTTTCAAAACAGATGGAGCTGATACATGACAATTTACAACTATAGAAATCCCAGATATCAGGCATTGAACGATCACTGAATGGCAAAGATGGAAGGCTACACGAAGGAGAGAATACTGAATTTTTGTTGAAGCGGAATACTTTACTGCAGACTAAACTTGAGGATTTGGAAAATAGGTGATGTAGAGATAATATACAGATTTTTGGTCTCCTAGACAATATAGAAGGTAATAGCATGGTGAACTTTTTAATTTCATGGCTGCCTAATGTTTTGGATCTTCCGGTGGCTTTTTCATATGGAATTTAAAGGGCACACAGATCTCTTGCTTCATCTCAATCCAAAATAATGGCTCCTCTAAATCAATAATACTGAGATTCCTTTCTTCCCAAGACAAAGAGCTAGTTCTTAAATCTTTCAGGTCTAAGTCATCAACTAAAATAAATGACAATTATCATTGGTTTTGATAATGATTACTCAGCTGATATTTCTGAAAGAAAACATTTTCTGCCTTTAGTTAAAGAACTTAAAAAGAAACAAAATAAAGGTTCATCTTTTATTATCTGCCAGACTGAAAATTTTAATTGCTGATGGATTTAAGATTTTTGAATACCTGGAATCAGCTGTAACGTTCATAAGATCAAACAAAATGCTAGACAAAATAAAAGATATGGATTAGGCAGGTATGTCTCTGAAGAGAGTTGCAGAAACAACTGGAAGTCAACTGACAAGAAGAAGAAACTGAAGGAAAAAAGACATTTTACTTAACCTGTTTTTTCCCCCTTCATTTTAGTTGTAAAATGTCACCTTTTTATTTATTGGTAAAAAGATTATTCATATCTGATACTGATACTTCAAAAGGAGAAAAAGTATTTTGAATGTTATTAATTGAAGTTCCTGGTCATACAGATTGCGTGAACTAATTACATGCAAAAGGTAAATTTCTTATTACTAAAGACTATTTGTTTATTTTGTTCCTGAAATTAGAAATGAGGTATGTATTTGATTATTTTATAAACGTTATCTTTTGCTTTGTACTTGTTTACAAGTTTCATTAGTTAATGAGAGGTAACATTAATTGCGGTTGCAGTTCCTTATCGTTTAAAGCTCATTAGTGGTAGTTGGAAGCTTTGTTTTCCACTTTCAAATAATTTATATAAAGCAATTCCTGCTAGAATGTTGTTATTTTTCCCTCTCTTTTCAACACTTACTCTTTGTTCATTATGTTGTACATCGCAAGTCATTTAATACAGCAATGTATCTCCTACAGTACTTGCGAATGTATGGAAGAAACAGAAAGTAAAAGTCGAACTTTGACCAAAGTGCAGTCAAGACTGATAGAATGTTGAAACAGAGACTAGAAGATGTCTTCATCACTACTTTCTGATTTCAGCAAGTTGTCAGTAAAAGCTGATATATATGATTTATAGTATGCATAGTATGCAATTATACATATATGTACATGTATACACACACACACACACACACACACACACACACACACACACACACACACACACACACACACACACACACACATTGATAACAGCACAGTGGTTTTGGACTAGACTTGTCACTCGGCAGGGATTTCTTTGTAGCCTGTGTCAGCAAAGCAGAGTGAGTAATTGATCTGACAAATAGAACAAAATCATATAGCTGTAGCATTAATGACCATGTAGTTATGTTTCCTAAGGGGAAAACAGAATTTATTTATTTATTTTATTTGACATTTGTTTACTGGGGTGTTCTGACTAGGTCTACAGAACCCGATGTTCTTCGTGTTTCACTGTTGCAGTCATTACATTTGGGTTATCTGCCTGAAGGTAGCCCTCAGCCGGCCTGAATATCAGAGTCCTGGATTCCTGCGTCGGATGCGGTCTCTTCTTCCATGACGTCAGGTCGTCAGGGATATAAAACATGCAGCCGATGCCATTACATCAGTCTTTCTTGCAGCATGGTGCCCGAAGCAGAAGCAGTTCGCAAGTGCCGGTCGGCCAACTCCTGAAATTTTTGTTTTCGAGTTTCAGAACTGAAGTTTTCAAAAAAGCTAAGTACCCCGTTGGGGATCCTTTTTCTTGCTCTAAACCGATATCAGTAAAAATTAACAATTGTCTTACCTGTGGAAAGCAAATACCTCAAAGATTTTCATGCGTACTGCATTCATTGCTTATGCCTAGACCACGACGTCCCTCGCTGTCGGTTTTGTGCCTTATTCAACTACCGAACTATTCGTCGGTCTATTTTTGCAGCAAATTATTTTGGCACTCGGTATAACTATCCAGAAATGGCTTTGGTAAGCCATCTAACTACCGATATTCTGAAAAAACTTAAGGATAAAGACAGAGACAGACCACATAGGTCCAAACTGCCGATGACGCTTCCGTTAAGCTAGTCGCCAGTCCACTGGTACTCAGTGAGGCGCTTTTGCAGCCCCTGATACCCGCTACTTCAGATTCTCAGGCCTCTACTGAGACCCATTCGGAGTCCAGTATGCTGTAAGATGCTTCTTTGACTATGCAACCTGTGGATGTCTCTACCTTGGATGGGTCCGGAGCCACTGTGCAGGCACTGGCTTCTGAGGGTGTATTCAGGCCTACAGACTTGCATTTTAAACCGATGCCATCTTCTTCATCCAGGCCTAAAACTCGACCCACACCTAGAAAACCGATGTCCAAACCGCATAGTCAGGCCCATATGCCTAAAAAACAAATGCTTTGAATGGCTGAAGACCTTATTACTGTAATTAGGGGAAGCCAGCCTTCCCCCTCTAAGAGACCTAGAACTGATTTTCCTTCTGATTCTTCTGATCAGGATTCTGATATTTCTGTTATTTTCTGATTGCCAGGATTTGTCCTTATCTACCTATGAGGATTCTGACGCAGAGGATTCCATTCCCTCTGCTTCCCCTCCAGAAGATTTCTTTTGGTGAAACCTTGCACACTCTTAGGGAGCATTTCTGCTGGGAAAGTATTCTGACTCCAAAAAGAGGCTTAGGGAATTCTTACTCCTTCCTCAACACAGGCCTTTAGCTATCCCTCCTGTTCTGGACATTGTAGATGATGCTTTCTTGGAATCTAGCCTGTCCCCAGACACTTTACCTCCGTCTTCCAGAAAACCTGACAGGTATTACAGAGTATCTGACTCTCACAAGTTCCTCTTCAAGAATCCTACTGCGGATCCAGAGACCATTTCCCAAGGTCCAAAGGGCATTAAGGCTACTGCTGCCAAAAATCCTACCCCTTCTGATAGAGATTCTAGAGCCTTGGACAGTTGGGGTAAGAAGATATACACTTCTGCTACTTTGGCCATTAGGGCTTTAAATTGCCAGTTTCATATGTTAAAGTACCAGCAGCATATTATGAGACTACTTAAACAGAAAATGATGTTGATTCCTGACTGTGCTGAACAGTCAAAGAATTACAGGATTTAATGCATTCTGCTGAACAATTTGGTAAACATACTTTGCAATGTGGTTTTGATTCTTTAGAAGCATCTTGCAGGGCTGCTGTTACTGGGTCTGTACTTAGAAGGCATACGTGGCTTAAGGAGCAAAACTTGCCAGATCATGTTAAAGCTAAATTACTGGATGCTCCCTTAAACCAAGACCACCTGTTTGGCAATAAAGCAGAAGAAGTCCTCAAAAAATGGAGGAAAAAGCTAAACCTATGCAAACTGTTAAAGATTTCCTGCAAGTACAGCCTCCAAGATTTAGTAGGCATTGACTCTCAAAGAATTGTTCTTTTCCAGTCTCTTCCAGGACTTCTCAGTCCAAACCCAGGAACAGCAGACAACCTAGGTTACAGTTTCAGGCTACGCACAGGCCTAAGCAGTGAGACGCTCCCACTTCCAAAGCAGGAAGTAGTAAGACACCCCCCTATGGAAAAATGTCACAATGACTTAACCTTAACCCTTCCAAGCCCTGCTCAACTACCTGCTCCCTTAGGAGGAAAGCTCACCCTGTATGCAGAAAACTGGGAAATTATTACCCAGGACAAATGGGTTTTAAATATAGTTTTCCAAGGATACAGATTCCACTTCCAAACCCTACCAACCCCAAACGGTTGGCCAGACCTACCCCCAAATCAGTGGGCAGAGGCTCAACAGCAGGTTCTCTCTCTTCTAAGTATCAGGGCTATTCAACCTGTCCCAGCAGAAGAAAGGGGACAAGGTTTTTATTCAAGACTTTTCCTGGTACACAGAAAAGACAGCTCCTGGCGTCTTATCCTGGACCTCTCTATTCTAAACACCTTTTTGGTAATCCCAAAATTGAAAATGCTAACACTTCAACAGCTGCTTCCTATGCTAGGCAAAGATGCTTGCTTGGCAACCTTACGCTTAAAGGAAGCTTACCTGCATATTCCAATAAGGGAATCTTGCGGGAAATACCTACGGTTCAGGGCAGGCTCCATGCACTATTAGTTTTCTGCACTTCCCTTTGGTTTATCTACTGCGCCCTGGGTATTCACAAAGTGCCTAGCTCCAGCCATTGTATTTTGCAGGCAGAGACATATTTAAATATACCCATACCTGGACGATTGTCTGATTCAGGCAGAAAGCCAGGACTTGCTATTAAAACATCTGGCATTCATAAAGAAGCTTCTAACCTCACTGGAGTACACCATAAATGAAAATAAATCTCACCTAGTACCCTGCCAACAGATTGTATTCCTGGGAGCAAGCTTGAACACAAATTCCTAGATGGATTTCCTCACTCCAGAGAAACAAGTTTATTTGACAGCCTACTTCAAACTACTGGCCATAAAGGCCCATCTATCTGCAAGGAACATTCTGCAAGCCCTAGGGTTCATGGCCTCTTGCATTCTACTAATTCCATATGCAAGACTCCATATGAGGAAACTACAATGGTATCTAAAAAGCCTATGGTGCCAACATTCTCAGGACCTGGAAACAATGATTCCCATTATTCCTTGTATAAACAGAGTTCCTTTGGTGGGCAGAGGCCTGCCACCACAACAAGGGCTCCCTTTCACTCTACACCCTGCCACCCAAACCCTAACAACATATGCATCAGACTATAAATGGGGGGGCTCACTTGGCAGGGCAGTGCATTCAGGGCAAATGGATCCCGAGTCAGATGCACCTGCATATCAACCAAAAAGAAATGTTAGCTGTACAGAATTCCCTGACAGCCTTCAAAGACCACATCCTTCCAGGACAATTATTGGTAAAGACAGACAACACCACAGTTAGGTGGTACATAAACAAGCAGGGGGTAACCCACTCCCACCCTCTCTGCAGACTAGCCATGGCTGTGTGGAATACAGCCTTGAGCTACCAAATGCACCTACAAGCTCAATTCCTGCCAGGCAAGCTAAATTCTCTGGCAGACAACCTAAGCAGAAATCTTATGGACCCACACGAATGAAAACTGGAACCAAAAATATTCAACCTCTTGAGGAACAAATGGGGGACTCCAGAGATAGACCTGTTTGCCTCCCCTCAAAACTACCAATTGGACAAATTTCTGCACAAGGACTCCCTACAGTCAAGCTTGGAAAGTGGATGCCCTGTCCTTTACCTGGGAAGGCTTCTCAGTTTATGCCTTTCCCCCTCTGCATCTCCTCTCGAAGGTTCTGCTAAAGATCAAACAGGACAAGCCAAGGGCAATACTGATTGCACCAGACTGGCCACGCCAGCATTGGTACCCCCTCTTGTGCAGTATGGTACTGCTGGAACCATGGCACCTACCTCAGACACCTTCCCTGCTGTCCCAGCAGGCAGGCCAGATTCTGCATCCTCAGCTTCAAACCCTGAACCTTGCAGCCTGGCTAATTCCTTGAGCTGTCCAATAGCATCCCTCAGTAAACAGGTGCTAGATGTCATTCTGGAAGCAATGACGCCTAGTACTAGAAAATCTTATGCTGAAAAGTGGAAAAGATACTGTTCCTGGAGCCAGACTCAGGGGATGGGCCCAACAGTGCCCAGCTTACCTGATATTCTTCAGTATTTAACAGAAATGCTCCACAAGTGCCTATCCTTCTCGTCAATTAAAAGTCATGCCTCTGCCATTTCAGCACATTATAATACTGAACCACCCATCTTCTCTCACCCCCTGCTAAAGCAATTCCTCAGAGGGGCCAAAAATGTAAGACCCCCCAGGCAAGCCCCTATGCCAGCCTGGGACCTTAAAACTTTGTATTGGAAAAGCTCACTCTCCCTCCATTTGAACCAGCTGCAACTGCAGAGTTGAAATTCCTTTCTTGGAAAACAGCCTTCCTTCTAGCCATCACTTCAGCAAGAAGAGTGTCTGAATTACAGGCTCTCACGGCAGTGGAGCCCTTCATTATCTTCCATACAGACAGGGTTTCCCTCAGGATCAATCCTTCCTTTATGCTCAAGGTGGTGTCTAGTGTGGCCCAAAATCAGTCCATTCATTTGCCTACTTTTTTCACAAATCCACAAAACAAAGGTGAACAAATTTTGCACTTTTTGGACGTGCACAGACAACTTAGATTTTATTTGGACAGGACTAAGCCTCTCAGAAATTCTGAACAGCTGCTAGTTGGCTTTGCTGCAGGGGCAGAGGGGAAGGCCATTTCAAAGCAAACCATTTCTAAATGGATAGCCCATTGCATTCATTTCTGCTATAAGCACCATGGAAAACCTACCCCACAGGGGATAAGATCACATGCCACCAGAGCTGCATCTACCTCTACAGCCTTCCTCAGAGGAGTCCCTACCAGGGACATCCTAGAAGCTGCTACCTGGAGCTCTGTACATACCTTCACCAAGCATTACCACATGCCTATTTTTTCTAAATCCAGAGCTGGTTTTGCTACTGCAGTCTTGCAGGGCTTATTAGCTGGTCTTAATGCTCTCTGACTTCCTCCTCCCTTCCTTATCTTTGGGAATCAATCCAAATGTAATTGCTGCAACAGTGAAACATGAAGAACATAGTACAGTTGTGTACACTTATCATAAATGTAGATGTTCGAGTGTATTCACTGTTGCAGTCCTGGTTATCCTCCCTCCAGCCCCCTGACTTCTCTTGGCTATAAATTTCCTTCTTGTTTGGTGTATATTAAGCTTTCTGGTGTATTTGCTTTTTGATGGAGGTGTAACACAACATATAATTGCTTCCCATTATGGGGGTACCTGACATCTGGGGCAAGAAAAACTGATGTAATGGCATCGGCTGCATGTTTTATACCCCTGACGACCTGACGTCATGGAAGAAGAGACAGCATCCGACACAGAAATCCAAGTCTCTGGTATTCAGGCCGGCTGAGGGCTACCTGCAGGCAGATAACCCAAATGTAATGACTGCAACAGTGAATACACTCGAATATCTACATTTATGGTAAGTGTACACAACTGTACTTTTTCAGCAGAGGCCCGGGGAGAAAAGCTCCAGATACAGTACAATACAAATACAGTATACTCCAATACAATAAAGATTACATTAGAAATGCTATATAAAAAATAAGTTGAAAGAACAAACTGCTACAATATGCTGTAATATATTACTACACATCTAAACAGTTCGATACAGTTAAAACATTACAGACGATAATAGTCACTCATCATACATGATGTAGAAATAGCAGTCAGAAAGTTAGTGATGCAGACATATAGTGAGAGAGAGTTAAGAATAGAAGCAATAAAGCTGAACAGCAGCTTAAGGATATAGTATAGAAGCAGAGAAGGAGTTAGAAGAGCTTTAGGATCTTGCAGTCTGTAAGGGATTGAAATGTGAGGGAAGAGGAAGACCTGAGCATTAGACAGGCTTTATGCAGAAGCAGAGCCATGCATTTTTTTAGATGATTTTTTAAAGAGGCTTTAAAATGGGTTAGGCCAGGAATAAACCTGGTAGCTAGGTAGTGAATTCCAATGTATAGAGACAGTGTATGAATACAGAGAGTGACCAGGTTTTCTTGTGGGTTTTGAGATAGCTAAGAGATTTTTGTCTTCTTATCATAGGGATCGATTTGGTGTGTAAGTTGGGACTAGACTGGCTAGCGCAGGGCAGGCAGTAGGCTTGAAAATAAGGTTGTATAAGGTAGATAGCTGATTAAAAGCAAGTTGGTTGGGTAGTTCAAGCCAGTTTAATTCTAGGAGTGGTTTACAGTGGTGTGTGTGATATTTAGAGTTTGTGGCAAACTTTGCAACTTTGTTGTAGCACTGTTCCAACTTGCTTAGGGTAGAATTTTGTAAGTTAGTTAAGATACGGGCACCATACAGAAGAGAGGGAAGTAAAAATGTTTTTGCAAGGGTAGTTTTGGTTGCTGCAGTAAAAAATGTTTGTGAGTCCCAGTTTTTGATGAGTTTTCTTTATATTTTACTGTATATGGGAGTCAAATGAAAATTTGTCAATGATAACACCTAGAAGTTTGGTTTCCTGCACTGTTTCTATGGCGGTGTGGTCAGATGCAAGGATGTTGAAATGATCAGTGACAAGGGAGGTGTTTTGGGGATGAAAGAGCACTAGTTTTGTCTTCTTTGGATTAAGAAAGAGTCGGGCATTTCTTAACCAGGATTCAACTGCTGTAAAGGACTGCTGATGTTTTGAGAGTAGTTCTGGTAGTGATTGAGCAGTGCAGATTATGGTGGAATCATCAGCATATTGAATGAGGGTCCCAGGGTGAGATGTAGTGTGAAAGTTGTTTGTGAAAATGTTGAAGAGTAGGGGACCTAGGTTGGAGCCTTGGGGGACTCCAGTAGGGTTGTGGAGAAAAGGTGAGAGTTTGTTGGACCATTTCACTGCTTGTTTACGATCCTTGAGGTAGCTCTGAAATTATGTAAGAAGCGTAAGTTAGACAGTGTGTTCAAACGTAATGGGTGAGACACTGTGTCAAAGGCCTTAGAGAGATCAAGGAGTACTAAGGCTATATAGCATCCTGCATCTCTGGCCTTGTTCACGGTGTCTGTAAAAGATAATAGGGCTGTAGCTGTGCTGTGGCTTGGTTGGAAGCCATGTTGGGTTTTGGTTAAAAGATTATTTTGCCATAGATATTGCATTACCTGCTGATGGATACCTCTCTCGGTAATTTTGGATATGGGTGACAAGATGGATATAGGACGGAAATTGGATGGATCAAAAGAGTTGATCTCACATCAATGCAGATGGGGGTGATGTGAGATTGAGATTGTTTTCATATGGTAGGTACTTCTGATTCAGATAAAGACCTATTTATAAGGATACTGATTGGGTAGGCGACTGAGTTAGCAGCCAGTCTGAGGTAGTATGGGGAGAGATTGTCAGCTGAAGTAGAGAAGGGTTTTGGTTTTTGTAGCAGTTTCTTAATGGTGTCAGTGGGTATGGGCTGAAATGAGAATGGGGTTTGTATGACATTTTGTTGAGTATGGGGGTTAGTAATGTCAGGGTTAGAAGTAGTTGAAGGCCTGGGGGTGGTGTCTGAATAGGTTGAAGGGTGGGGAGGGGGGCCAGCATTAGGGGTGTTAGTAGGTCTGACATTGACGTTATGAAGTCCTTATTAAAGATTTCAGCTATTTGTGAAGGAGAGGTATCGGGTGATAGAGTGTGCTCTCCATTTCTTCCAGGGTTAAGTGGAGAAGATACGGAGTGCCAAAATTTACTGGTGTTGATTTTATGCTGGAATTGAAGCTGGGAATAATATGACTTCTTATCTCTGTTGATTAGTTTTGTCACTTTGCTATGCAGTGTTTTGAAATTAACATGATTTTGTTCATTTTTGTTTTGTTTCCAGGTTGGCCAGGCTAGGTCCCTTTGCTTCATCAGGTGTTTACATTCCTTAGAGAGCCATGTTGCTGAGTTCATGTTTGATTCTTTTCATACGAATGGGAGCTAGTGTATTAAGGAAGGTGTTATTAAAGTATAGTAAGCATCATTAAGGGGTACTTGTTTAAGGGGTGTCCAGTCTATTTCCTGTAGGAGATTGTTGAATTTATGCTGACAAAAATTAATTGAGATCCTAACTGATTTTATAGTGTGCACTCTTAGTTGTTGGGAGTTTGTTCCACGGGAGTAAGCTGGTAGATGATCGCTCAAGGAGCTAGGCAGTATACCAGAAGAGGGGTAATTAGCAGGGTGGGATACTAGAATCCAGTCTAAGGTAGATTGACAGGCAAGATCTTCGCTGTAGCTTGTTGGAGCATTGATAAGCTGAGAAAATACATACAAATTTATGCTATTTGTGGGGGAGTCGGAAGCTATGGTTTGCCAATCTATATTTATGTTTCCTAAGATTATTGTTTCAAGGTTTATTGTTTGGGATGTCCAGTATAAAATATTTTCCAACACTGGTATATTGTTACCTGGTGGGATATATATTAATATTATGCACATTCTTTTTGATATATTAAGGTTCAAAAAGGAGATTAGTACTTCAGCACTGGAAAAGATGGGTATATTACTGGTATAGGGTGTGATGTTGAGTGTAGAGGGATATAGAAGTGCTATCCCTCCCCCCCTTTTTTTTAGATCTATCTCTTCTGGTTATTGCAAAGTTTGGCGGTATTATTTCTGAGTCTGATACTAGCTGAGGGCTAGTATGTCAGGTTTATTTTGATCAATCCAGGCATGCAGTGGGGCTATTTTAATACATATACTTCTAAGGATAAGTGTAAGTATGCTTAAGTCTTTGGTGTTACTCTTGTGGTTAGGATTAGAAGGTGGTCCCGGGTTAGGATGTATGTCTCCACATTTGAGTAGATAGGCAATGAGGCATGCGTACCATGGGAAGTGTTTTATATTCCCAGGTGAGAGTACTGGTGTCAAGTGTGGTTTCATAGGAGGTGAGGAGGCCAGTTTGTGGCTTGAATAGAATGGCAGGGTATAGGAGAAAAGCTGGGAGGAGATACGTGAGAAGCTGTTTTGTTTATTGGAGAGAGGGTTAGAGGAGGTTGTTGATGTGTATTGGTGTGTGAGGGTATGTGAAGGTATAGCTGTAGTGAGGCTGAAAATTAAGAGTAAAGAGGCTGGGCAAGTTAGGAAGAGCATGTCAACTGTGATAGTGGGTTTACAAATAGTAAAAGTGGAATTTGTGTGTTTGAATGTAGTACAGGTGTAAATAAAGACTGTTATCATGTGATATGTGTGCAGCTGAAGGTAAGGTTGGAATGCTTTGACTTCAGAGTGGGCTTTGATAATGTGGTTAGGTGTTTTACCTTGCAATTTGTGAGAAGGATGGGTGGGGTTGATGTGATTGGTCAGTAGTAAAATTATGGTGCAATGCTAGTTTGTGTGTATAGTAGAAGAGAAGGTGGTGAGCCTGGAGTTAATTTAAAATAGTTTGAGGTGGTGATTGTATTGTGATGGTAAAGTAGAGTAAGATGCAAACAAATATAGTAGTGGGCATGTGAGTTCTAGGGGATGGATGTTAAGGGAGAGCAGATAAGTTTGGCTAAATAAAAGAAAGTAAATTGTGCATGAAATGTGGGTGTGGACAAGGTTGGGTTGTATGTAATTGGATCATAGGAATGAGGGGGAGTGGTTTGTTTAGGATAAGAGTAGAGGTGCTGGGGAGGGTGGGATATTGGGGAAGGGTAGGGGAGGGGAGTGAGTGGAGCAAACGGATTAGGAAGAACCGCCCCAGATGGTTTAGCACCATAAACAATCAGTGAGGTAGGATGTTCATGAATACAAAAGACAAGTTGTCTGAACTCTAAATACTTGTCTCAAGTCACAGCATCTAATTTTATATTTATAGGCTTTTCATTGTCTTTCTAGGGGTATGTTACACTAAGAGTGAAATATCCTAGTGTTAATGTAGCTTCACCTTCAGCAGTAAAAAGGCCTATGAGTGTGAGTGAATGAGTGGGGGTGGGGATATCCTTCTAGCAGATTCAACACTACAAAACAGTGTAAACTAGATTTAACAAATTAAGTTAATTACATATTGCCTTACATAGATTTTACTTTATTTGTTGCCTGCATACTTCTTGCCAACTGCAGGTGAAATTCAGCTGTGCTAGTTCATTAGGTAGTGCGATATGGTAAGTCTCACTACTGCTGCAGAAGGAATATGTGCTTGTTTCAATAGATTTAACTTTATTTGTTGCTTGTGTACCTCTTGCCATCTGCAGGTGAAATTCAGCTGTGCAAGTTCTGTAGGTAGTGCAATATGATAAGTCTGACTACTGCTGCTGCTGCAGAAGGAATATGTGCTTGTTTCACTTTTTGTAGAGTGAAAGCAGCTGGATGGAGACACACACTTGGGACATGGGGTAGTGAAGTGACTGAAGTTGGAGGCACAGCGACAAGTTTAGTATAATATGAATAGAATATGCTTGAGCCAGTAATTTACATGTGTAGGCATCTCTAGTACTCTGTACCATACAGTTCAGTAACAGCATATGACTGAGATCCTTACCCCCAAATTATAACCTAGCAACTGTTTTTCTCTTTCTCCTTATAACACTTTGCATCAGATATTGAGAGAAAATATTTCCATGTTATGAGTGAGTGCAGCATTTGGGTGGGGACTTCTCTTCTCATGAAAACACAAAGGGGATTTGAGAAATTAAAAACTAAATAAATGCAAATAATTTCTGTTGGTTGTGTCCCATGTAACCTTGTGCCCAGACAGCTGCTCTGTTTTCCCTGCAGTTTCTATGGTTCTGTTTCTAATAGTGACAGCACTAGTAATTATATGGGAAAGGGCCAGTACATTCATGATTTTAATATTACACTGGGGCAGAGAGCAATGAAACTTCATGTAAAGTGGACAAGCCAAATAACACATGCAGTAAGTATCACTTTAGAATTTATATAAATGGTCTTTTTCTGGAAATAGGGACTAACATTGTATATTTAAAGGACCAGACATGCAACAGAAGATTTCAGAGAAGAGATAGGTGATGTATCAGAAAAAGATTTATGAACAAAATAGTTTCATATGAGTTGGGAAGAATGTTGACTGCAGAAATTTAGCATTCGTAGACATTTTATATGTTATTCCATTATTATTACACTTGTGTAAGAGGTTCTTTATATTCTAGCTGTAGAGTTGTATTTAGTGCATCATTTCAGTAATGCTAGGAATAAATTGAAAAGTAGACAAAAAGGTATGGGGAACTGCTTATTATACAAAAAATCCCCGTTAATATTCCAAAACGTGCACGCTGATTGGCCAGCGTACCTGTTGTAAATACCACAATATACCAACGGAAAAAGGTCTGGTCACCCGGGCTTTTTTCCGTTGGTATAAAGTCCTCAAAATATTTTTTTTTAAACAAATAAAAAAAAAGAAAAAAATGGAGCAATGGAGACTTTCTTTTCTGTGTTGCTTCCATTTCTAAGCATTCATGTACTGGGTATCCATACGCATGCTCAGTACATCAAAACAGGGAAGCAGTGTACCACAACCAGCAGAAGAACAGTAATGCTCCATTATACAAAGACATTATTTAAGAAAAGTAAGTATTTTTTTTCTTAAATAATGTCATTGTATAATAGCAATAACCGACTCCATGATTGTGGTATATTGAAATTTACCCACAGCTGGCTTTATTTAATCACTCTGACTTCGCCCTCATGATTAAATCACACCAGCCATGGGTAAATCTTCAATATATCACACCACATCATCAGTTATTGCTTTATTATATAACAAAAAGGTAATTTACTAAGGGACGAGAACCTTCTGTATTCATCCATCTCCACCAAGGTCTTTATTTTGCATACTTACATGTAAGACAAAGTTTTTATTGAATGTAGTGTTGATGGAGCTAGTCAGTGACATTGGTATTAGCTGGTACACACTGCATAGGACTTTAACAAGCATCCAGTCACAGATTTAAAGGCATAGTAAACTTTTGTATGTGTATTACAGAGATAAATATGCTACGTCATTGCTATCATGAAGACTTCTAGATACATTTTGAATAAGACATTTCTTGAAATGTTTCCTTTTTTAACATGCAATGCAGTTGACTTGCAGATTAGAATTTAAAGTTAATTAATGGATGGCAGAGTGCTATATATATATATATATATATATATATATGTATATATATATATATATATATATATATATATATATATATATATATATTAATATTGATACTTATATGATGCATATATAATTGGAATGCTGTTTTTATGTACTGTTTTGGTAGATGTTGTGAAAAACTGAGCTCCCAGCCCAGCCAGATAGAATTTTGTAAATAATTCTATGTCATTGTAAATGTTAATATAATCCACAGGCTTGTTTTACAAATGTAAAGAGAACTCTTTTTTACTGGTTAATTGAATAATTTGTTTAAATCACTGCTTCTTTTCTTTGCTATAAAAAAATTATCACTTTATTCATCTGCTTTTACTGTATTTGTGTTTCTTCCTACTTTATTACTTTATTTTGCTTTTGCTGCCTGTTCTTAAAAGTACTTAATTGCATTTATTCTGCTTGTTAGTAGCCTGATTAAATTGTAACTGTTATTCTAAGCCTTTGGTTTAAACACTTGGGCTTCAGACCAGTTGTTTTACATTAAGGTGGTGTGTGGTCTTCACTGTTGTGGCAGAACAGGTAGCTTACGTCCTTCTAAGTTGGGAGTTGCTGATTGAAGGCATAGTGTCTGTTATTTTAAAAGTGTATTAGTTCTGGTTTAAGCACTTGGGCTTAAAGCCAGTTATTTTACATTAAGAAGGTGTGGTCTGCACTCTTGTGGGAGGAGAGGGTAGATTCTGCCCTTTTGAGCTGGGAGTTTCTGGTTAAAGGCTTACTGTGCCTGCTTATTTGAACTGTTTCTTTCTGAAATTGATACGCCTTGTTTGCTCTAGCACAAGACTAGATTTAGACCTTCTGAACTGAGCTTTGTTTGTATAACTTGAGCACTAATCCAGGCCATCTTTTTCTGGAGAAGGTTCCCCTGCACCCAAGTGGTAGGAGTGTGCAGTTAAAAATTGTCTGATTGAAGACTGCTGGAATGGGGCTCCGTTTTTAGCTTTTTGTTGGTTAATTGCTTTAAATCAGTTTGCTCATTTGCTACTGTTATATTAAAAAATACACTATGCATCGCTGCTTAGCTAGGGTTAAAATATTCCTGGCACCATAAAGTGTGCTCTTCAAATTTTCCCTTAGACCTAGCCAGTATTTTAGTTTTAGCACTCAAATCTGTTTCTTTGAGCTCAGCACTTGTTCAGAACTCATTGTAAGCACTAAATAAGCTACAAATTACTATAGCACGCAACATTCCTCACTTGTCTAGAGGAAAACAGTTTTTAAATAAGCACCTGTCCAGGCATGTCTATGGGATAGCTCCCGGTATTTTCTCCTGTCTACTTGGTGAATCTGGGCATCTTGAGTCAATGCAGCAATTGCCGCATGTACACAGACAACCCTCTCCTCCTACCACCCAACACTACAACCTGTGAGAGATGCACTTATATAGCCAAACTGGAAGCAAAGCTCTCTTCACCCAAGACTTGACTAGACAGTCAAGAGGAGAGGGTAAATACTTGCACCACCCACACTCATCACATAGTCCCTCAAAACCTACACCACCAAAACACACACATAGAAACACAAAACACACACCAACTTTCATGGAGGCTCTCAATAAAAATCTGTCCAAGCAACAGAGACCTCCAAAGCAGAAATGCAAGCAACCTCCACCCCCCCAACATAACCCAAATGACACATAGCCCACAAACTCAGTGTGCCACCCACCTACAGCCCATCAGGCATAACAACATACCCAGCACTCTAGTCATAGGTGACTTTATAGTCAGACACAATGATGTTCCATTCACCAGGCTAAACAAGGAGAAAGTTACTGTCAGTTGCATGTTGGGTGCCAGGATCTGCCACATAAGGCACACACTTAGGTCACTCCACAACAAGTACAAATATGACTCTGTCATTGCCCATGTTGGTGTGAATGAACTGAGACGTTCCTCCCTGGACTACATGAAAAGAGACATAGAGGAGCTCTCCAATCTTGTAGCCCAGGCAGGTATGACCCTAGCCCTGAGTAGCATCCTGCCATCACCCAGAATGATACCACAGTACAAGGACAAAATGATTGACTTCAGCAATTGACTAAGCTTCTGGTGTCATTCTAAGGGGATCCAGTATCTGTCTGTTTGGGATGACGTGATCGACAGACCACGATGCTTTCAGATAGCCTGCACCTGTTGCCATTGGGATTCTGGATACTGGCTAAAGCTCTTTCCACTCCTATAGTGCCTTTTTTAGGCAAGGTTCAAATGACAAATTCACCACCATAACAGGTACAAGTAAGCAAAGTCTGAGGGTAATGCTACTCAGTGCTAGAAGTCTAAACCTCAAAATGCACTCACTTGAGGCATTCCTTAAAATGGAGAACATTGCCATCTGTGCAGTGACAGAGACCTGGTTCAAGGCTCCTAAGAGCACCCCTGTATTACCAGACTAATTCATGTCACATCTTTCGGCCACCTAACCTGGACCAAAACACTAAAGGTGGAGATGTGTCCATATTCATTAAGGATATCCACATCTCCAGACTAGTTGCTCAGCATAATGCATCTGAGATTATCCAAGTGCAACTAACTCTGGGCAAGACCGCAATCCAGATTTTAGCTTGCTACAGATCCCCCACCATGTCCCAGGTTTCCCACTCCTCATTTCTTGATACACTGGAAAATATTAGGGTAAAGCCTAAAACCCTAATAATGGGTGATTTCAACAACCCCACCATTAACTGGGAAAACTACTCATGTACCAACTTTTTTCTTCAATGTTTTCTGGAATTCATAAATTCCAATGCCTTAAATCAACTTATCCACACCCCCACCAGGGGCAGCAATATCCTAGACCTGGTCATAACCAATATGGGCGACCGGTGTTCCACACCAGAGGTCAGTTCCTCATTGGTCAGATCCGGCAACAAGCTAATCACCCTAGACATCCACATCCCACCCCCACCCCCTATTAGGGAAACCACCGTAAAATATTTCTCCAAAGCCAACTTCACACATCTTAAGACAGAAGTACCAAACTTCATGACACCCATGCAGACGGACAATAGAGGGTCGACTGCTGAATCCTACACAAATGCACTTTATAAGCACTTACACGAGTTCATGGATTGTGCTATCCCTAACAGAACCAAGATGCTATCCTCCAAAAAAGAAGCCAATCTGGTAGTCCCCTGCCATAAACAAACTCTACAACAGAAGAAAGTAACTGCCACAAAAAAGAGTAAAATCCCATGACTGGAGGAACTCCCTGGTCAGCCTCAGTAAGAAGCGGAGAGCCCTCATAAAATCTTCCAAAGCTAGTTACGAAAACAAAATCACAACTGTTTCTAAAGACAACCACAAAGCATTATATAGCTATGTCAAGAATCTCAATGACAACACTCAGATCTGCTCTGAGTTACAGCACAACGGCACTAAATATACAGAACCAACTGATATTGCCAACATCCTGGCAGATAGGTTCAGTGCTAACTTTACCCCCCTCTCACCTGCTAAAGGGCCCATCTCTATACCAGAAGAATGCAAAGTTCCTGTAATTATGGCTGCACAGGTAAAAACCACACTCTCCAAAGCCAGGAACACAGCATCCATGGGACCTGACAACTTCCTAGGTTGCATTCTACATGAACTACAGAACAAACTGGCACCCCACCTAAGTACCATGTTCAGTCATAGCCTTACCACAGGCTTTGTGTCCACTAAATGATGCACAGTGACAGTTATCCCACTTCACAAAGGGGGGTCCACCATGGACCCCAGCAACTACCGCCCCATTAGCCTGATGAGCCTGGTCTGCAAGGCCACAGAACGTATCATGGAACTTATAAACAAAGACATTGGTAATCTCCAAACTCTGGACCCCACCCAGTTCAGGTTTGTAAAAGGCAGATCATGTCTCCTAAACTTGATATACTTCTTTGAAGCAGTCACCAAAGCCATAGATGAGGGTAAGGTGGTTCACACAGCCTATCTAGATCTCGCCAAGGCTTTCAACACAATCCCCCACTCTGGAATTATAGATAAACTCACTAAACTAGGTATAAATCTCTATATCACAAGATGGGTTGCCAACTGGCCGACTGACAGAACCCACACTGTGAAAGTAGCAGACTACAAATCTGACTTCAGACTAGTGACAAGTGGAGTACCACAGGGTTCAGTCCTGGGTCCTCTCCTGTTTGGTATCTACTTCTCTGAAGTACAGGCTAACACAGAAGTCCTTGGCTAATGAAGTTCGCAGATGACTGCAAACTAGGATCCATAATCAAAACTCCTAACGATGTGGACATCCTACAAAAGGGCCTCACTAAGACAGATGCCTGGTGTTAAAGCCATGGGCTCAAGCTGAATGCCAAAAATTGCAAGGTTATCCCTTTTGGTAAAAACTCTGTACCCATGAACTACCACATAGGCAGTAGCCTACGTAACACTGAAAGTGTGACAAGAGACCTTGGGACACAGGTGGACAGTAGTCTCTCCTTTGATAATCACATCACCACAGTAGTCAGGAAATCCTTCTACGTGGCACACCTCATCACAAAAAGTTTTTCATCCAGGAAAACAGAGGTAATTGTTCCCCTCTGCTCATCACTCATTAGACCCATTAGAGAGTACAATGCGCCATTTGATATGTACCTCACAAGACATCTACGATGACTGGAAGGGCCGCAGAAATACCTCACAAAGAGGATTACTGGCCTCAAACAGATGCCTTATGCAGACTGCCTCAAAAAACTCCAGCTTTACTTTGTCGCATATCACCTACTTACAGGTGATCTTTGCTTAACATATAAAGTTATGTCAAACCCAGAGCTGTTGGACATGCTCCACTTAAAAAAATCCCAATCCCTCCGAGCTACATGCTCTAGGGACCTAAACCTTGTCACCACAATAAACAGAGCATGCTGGAGGGATAGATTCCTGTCCCAGAGACTTTCCATACTCTAGAACAAACTACCTATCTATATCAAACAAAGCTCTTCATTAGCACTCTTCAAGACAAATCTTGATGCTTGGATGGGAAATAGGTAATTCAACCCGGGCATCACTTCTGTGGCTCTGCTCGACAGGGGCACAGGAAAATAATTTTCTTGGGTGGTGAAAGCCAGAGTACATTTTTGTGTGGTGAAAGCCAGGGTACCTTTTTGGCTAGGCTTATATAGATCCTAGGGCCAATAGCCTAGTACCTACCTATGAACCATTTGTTATGATTAAACTATATGTTGTACTGAGCTTCAAAAAATATAACCACAGTGCACCCTGCTGGAAGAAAACTCTTAAGTAAAGAATTTTACAACTGTGTTTGATCTCAAGCTTGGAGACCTGATGTCTGGGCTAGGAAATTCTATTATTTTAAGACAGATAATTACTAGATTTTACATATAAAGTGTCCTTTATTGCTGTGGTTTCCTGGCAGGTGCAAGATTACAAAGATATGTTAAATTTCAAGTTCTGTGAGCCTGGGAAACTTCAGCAGAGGTGTCAAGAATTATATAATCTGAAATGACTCAGCAGTACTGTGTATTATCAATTTAAGGGCCATCTCAGAAAGAAAGAAGAGCATTTTGTGTTTTGATCTGGATCTGACAACACTCACCAGCACTTGCTTGCTCTGTATGTTAAGTAGTACTTAGAACAGTGATTTCTCTTAGAGATAGATAGAAATAGCCAGATTAGTCTGGCTGTTTTCTACCTTTATGTCAGACTATCCTACAGTATTGTTTTAAAGCATTTCCTGTGATTTCTGAACTCTGTAATGTCATTGTGCTGAAGTAATAAGTATTGTCTTGTGTTTTTATTATTTAATATTTTTAAACCTTTCAACTGTGGCTGTTTTGTGTAGAGATAATTTAAGCTCTAGAGTACTTGCATGTATTTGATGATACTGTACAAAGCCACTCCAATAGCCTTGCTGTTTGTCACACTTACTGATTGGATAATAATAACCTTACACAGTGGAATTAGTCACCCTTTGGAAAGGGCCTTATTAGTAGCTGATAAGAGTAGTTGGTGGCAGTGATTACTACCTTATAGCCTGGCAGGAGGCGCATAGCTAACTCAGAGGGAGTTATTTATTGCCTTAAATGTCCTTGTAATCTATTTTATATTGGAGAGACTAAGAGGAAATTTAAACTTAGATTACAGGAACATATTTGTAATATTAAAAGGGGTGCCACAGATCATTCTGTGGCTTCACATTTTTTACAAACCCATAACCAGAATGCTGATTTGTTTCAAGCTACTGTTTTAGAACAGATCTTTATTAAAAAAGGAAATCATAGATTGTTAAAAAATATGTTACTATATAAAGAATCTATTTTTATATTAAAATATAATACGTTATCACCTTTTGGTTTAAATGTGGAGATTAATTGGAAATATTTGATATAATAGGTTAGATATTGTGTGTTATATTTATATTATATTTTTGTATCTTTAGTATGGGTTTCTATTTAATAGGGATTGCAGTTTCTGTAATACTTAATTATTTAATTGATTTATTATTAATTAAGTTAATTACACTCTGTATATAAGGGAATGTATCTTTACCATGATTGTATGCTCATTGAAGGCTGTGGTGGCCGAGGCGCTAAGACTTGTTTCAATAATAAATTTTCCACTTGGAATCACTGTTGTTTTTCATCGCTTAGTCTTTTTTAAGACTGGTTCTTCATTTTTTGTTGGTTTTTTATTACTACCTTATAGCCTGGCAGGAGGGGCATAACTAGAGAACCTGTGCCAGCCTTCCCCAGGAGTGTCTGTGTGTTTGTATAAAAACCACATCTCAAAGTTTGTGTGTGTGTGTGTGTGTGTGTGTGTGTGTGTGTGTGTGTGTGTGTGTGTGTGTGTGTGTGTGTGTGTGTGTCAGCTACTTGGGCAGGGACACAAAGCACTGGTTGGACAGAAGGGGTACTGGAGGTTTTGCTTGACTACTTGGCTGAGATCTGAACCCTATACCTGTGCCAGTGGGGAGTCTTATTGGGGATCTGGAGAGAAAGGGAGAAACCAGCCCCAGACTGTCTGATCTCTTTGTGCTCTTAAGGGAAATTGTACTTTACTGTGTGTGTACTTGTTATCCTCCCAATGTGGGTGCTCCTCACTGATTCTGGTGTTGAGGATTGAGGCTGATGCCAAAGAAGGATTGCAGCACCGGGTTCTGTGTGGACTACATGAAATGAAATAGTCACATAGAGTCAGATGCTTACTCCATGCCTAGGACAGATGAAGCCATAGAACAGCTGGGTGGGGCTATGTATCTTACCACCATTGATCTTACCAAGGGTTACTGGTAGGTGCCCTTGACTCCCATTGCTAGAGAAAGGTCCGCAATTGTGACTCCTTTCGGCTTGTATGAGTTCACAAAGATGCCAGTTGGGATGAAAAATGCCCCAGTGACTTTCCAGAGGCTGGTAGATCATATCCTAGCAGAAGCAGCAGATTTTGCCCTTGCTTACCTAGATGATATTGCCATCTTCAGCATGTCAGGGAGGTGCTAGGCAGACTACAGAGGGCAGAGTTGACTATTAAGCCCAGCAAATCTCAGATGGGTATGGCAGAGGTCTCCTACCTGGGACATAGAGTAAGGAGTAGTAAGATCAGGCCAGAACTTGCCAAAGTGGAAGCCATTCAGGCATGGCCTGCACCTGTTAGCAAAAAACAGGTGAGGGCATTCCTGGGACAGCAGGGTACTACAGAAGGTTTGCCCCAGTTAAACTACCATAGCTGCTCCCCTCACAGACCTGACAAGGAAAAACAGGCCAGGTAAGCTAATGTGTTCCCCAGCATGTGAGCAGGCATTCCAGAAGCTTAAAGAAGCTTTGGGAGGACCCCCTGTGTTAGCCTGTCCAGATTACAGCAGGGAATTTGATGTGCAGGTGGATGCTTCAAACCATGGAGTAGGGGCTGTACTTAGTCAGATTTCTTTATGGGGGGAAGAGGACCCAGTGGTTTATCTCAGTTGTAGGCTCCAACCCAGGGAGGAATGTTATGCACCTATAAAAAAGCAATGTCTAGCCATAGTGTAGGCACTGCAGAAACTTCAACCTTATCTGTATGGAAGGAAATTCACTGTTATGACAGATCACAACCCCCTAACATGGTTAAACAGAGCCAGCCAGCAAAATGCCAAGTTGGTAAGATGGAGCCTGGGGTTGCAAGCATATATGTCCATGCAGCACCGCAATGGGATTAGCAATGCCAATGCAGATGGGCTTTCAAGACAGGAAATGGGATAAGGTCTACTCAGATAGACCTAACTCGCTCAAGCGTTTCTCAAGGGTCGATTGAAAAACTAGCTTGAGTTCTCCTGGGGAGTGGAGATATGTGAAGATTAGGTGAAGATAGATGAAGGCTGCCAGCCTAGCCAGTTAGAATTTTGGATATAATTCTGTCATTTGTAAATATTAATGTAAACCACAGGCTTGTTGTCTTAAATGGTAAAAATAGTGGTACATGTGGAACTGGAAAAAATGTAACAGTGCACTCTGCTGACCAAGTAAAGCATGTTGTGACCCTTTGATGTTAAAACTCAGACCCAGTAAGTCTAGAGTGAGGCATCCTGCCTATTGTTTTAAGGCCAGAGTTAATGGCCAGAATTTACATGCATAAATGTCCTTTATTGCTCTGGTTTCTGCCCTGAGGTGAAGAATGTAAATTTAGTTTGTTAGCCTGGGAACCCAGGGAAGTGTGAAGAATGAGGTAATGAGAAACAGGAATGTGATTTTAAAAAACAGGGAGAATCAGAGAGCATTAAACATTTTTTGTCTTGACCATCCAACTCACCAGCACTGTCTTGCTCTATATTTAAGTTTATCTTAGACATGTGTTTTCTCTTAGAGATAGCTAGAAACTAGAACGATTAGACTGTGTTTTTCTGGGATGTCAGAACTGTACTACTGATTTATTTTAAGTATTTCTCTGTGATCTCTGAACTCTTGACTAGCACTGTGTAGTAAAAAGTATTGTCTTGTGTTTTGACTATTTGTTATTAAATACTTTTAAACCCTTTCAACTTTGGCTGTTTTTGTAGAGATAATTTAAGCTCTTTAGAGTACTTGCATGCCTTTGGTAAAATTGTACAAAACCACTCTCATAGCTTTAGCCCTGGGCTATACTACCAATTGGATAATAATATTGCACAGTAATAGTTGGACACCCTTTTAAGGGCCTTTTTGTAGCTGATAAATAGTGGGTGGTGGCAGATTGTACTACTGTATAGTCTGGAAAAAAGGGGCACAGCTGGAGAACCTGTGCCAGCCTTCCCCAGGAGTGTCTGTGTGGTTTTAAAAACTATTCTTAAGTGTGGGTGTGTGCATGTGTAATTTACTTGGGCAGGGACACGAAGCACTGGTTGGACAGAGAGGGTGCTGTAGGTTTTAGCTTGCCCACTAGGCTGAGATCTGGACCCTATAGCTGTGCCAGTGGGGAGTCTTATTGGAGACCTGGAAAGCAAGGGAGCAACCAGCCCTGGACTGACTGTGATCTCTGTGTGCTCTTAAGGGAAATTGCACTTTACTGTTTGCATTTGTTATCCTTTCTTCCTATATGAGACGCCCCTCACTGGTGTTAATAGTGAAGATTGAGGCTCCTTGATTACTGGGCCAGGGCACGGGCGTCACAAGATGAGATGTTGATGGAAGATGGCATTATTTTCAATCACCCTAAAGTTGCTATTCATGCTTCCTTACAATGTGAATATATCCAAATTTGGCATCGTGGTCACCTAGGTTCCAAATCTACCAAGAGAAAGGCCAAAAGGGCTAGTATTTTGGCCTTCTCCAGCAAAAAACATTGACAAAGTACTTTCATCTTGTTCAGTATGCAGTAGTACTAAACCACATCTGCAAAAAGAGCCACTTCTGCTAGGTCAAGTTCCTGAACTACCTTGGTCAACAGTAGCCACTGACATATTTGAGTGGAATAGCATTACTTGGAGTTGGTCGACTCTTATTCGAACTGGTTTGAGATAGATTTGTTGCCTAACCTAGCATCCACAGCTGTTATCACTAATTTGAAACATCATTTCTCAGTTCATGGTAGTGCACATAAGCTTATTTCTGACAATGGCATGCAATTTACCAGTCAATTGTTTCAGAAATTTGCAAAAGAATGGGACTTTGTACATGTTACTAGTAGTCCTGAATACCCACAGTCAAATGAACTAGCTGAACATGCAGTACAGCGTGCAAAGCAATTACTAGAGAAGTCAAAGCATGATAATACCAATGTCTTTTTGAATTTACTCAATCTCAAAAACACACCCTTGACGATATACTTGGCTCACCTGCTCAGACTTTTATCTATGCAAACCACAACAACCTTGCCTTTCAGTTCCAGTTTGCTGAGACCTAAAGCTAAACAACTGAGCAATCAAAGCCAAACTACTCATAAAATGTTCTTTAATCCAGTTATGATAAAATGAGCAGATATCTTCATCCATTGAAGGAAGGAGAGACAGGATACAAAAGGTGAAAGATTTCAATGGGATTGGTCAAGTAACAGGTGTATGTACCAAGCCAAGATCCTATTTTGTGAATTTGAAGGTGTGGAGTGCAGGAGAAATCGCAAACATCTTCCTGTATCAGAGCAGATACCGCAGCATTGTTCCTATGATACATACTCTAGATCTTAACGCAATCCAGACAATGTTCTTGTTCCAGAACATGTCTTAACTTCCATTACCACTTCTCATGTTTCTGATGTCCCCAAGGTTGAACATTCAGTAGAGACAGTCTCAGTTGCTATACCTAACTCTAAATTCTATGCCACATGATTTGGTCGCATCTCCAGACCTAGTGTGAAATACACAGCAACCTGGACATAGTTGTCTGTATGTATCTAGTTCTGTATAATTGCATGTCAAAGAATTATCTTGTATTTATTGCATTTCAATCAGTGTCATCAATGAAATATGATTTATTTCTCAAAGAGGGAGGATGTAGAATATGTATTTGTGCTGTACCTTTAAGAAGCATTTCCAAGGCAGCACATTCATATAAATAGCAAGCTCGTTTTGAGAGTGCAGCCAGAGGGTGAGCATGTATGAGAGAGAGTCAGTTGTTTATAATTTATTTAAGTTAGAGTTAATGTTGCATTCCTGATGTGTTTGTACATAATAAAGCTGCTTGAACAGAACCCATGCATGTTCATCTGTTTTATCCTGACTAGATGAATAATTCCCAAGATGTCTTTTTACAAGAAAAATCTGAAGACAGACAAACTTAATACTAGAAGTTATTCTGTGCTAGCTAGTGCTCACCATTTTCAAAAGAAAAGGAGTAGCTATATTATGGAATAATTATTTACCTGCTACTAAAGTTATTGATACATATAAAGATGATAGAGGTATGTTTTGTTCAGTTACACTGGAGATTAATAGAAAAATATATACTTTAATATCTACTGGATTCCACGGATTGGGATTAACACTGTTAAATGACATTTAAATCAGATAGTACAAGTATATAAAGAAAACATTATTTTAGCAAGGGATTTTAATTGTATTTTAATAGACAGAGATACTAATGCTTCTGGTAAAAGCAGAATTTTACCTTCAGCCAAGAATTTGAAGTATTTTACTGATACATTTCCTATTATAAATATTAATGACTTTTCTGATCAAGATTCTCTCTTTTTCACACATTTTTCACATAGACATAGCATGTATCCTAGAACTGATAGAATATATGTCTCAAATCAGTTAATTAACAGTTTGAGTAAGGTTAAAATAATTTCATGTCCCCTTTCGGATTATAATGCTATTTCTTTTGAATTACTAATTAGTGCTAACTATAGTGTTCAGATTAAAAGAATTCCAGCCTATATACCTACACTAAAATATTTTAAGGATTTCATTACAGAAGTCCAACAGTACTTGTGATACATCGGATATATATGTATGGAATGCATTAAAAGCCTATTTGCATGTGAGAATTACTAGTTGGTAAGCCAATAAGAAAAAGCAATGGGATAGAGAATTAAATGAGTTTCAAGAGAAACTTTAGATGTTAAAACTGCTCAACCAAAAAGGTAAAAGTAATAAACTAGAAGAAATTAATGCTTTAAATAGCAAATATTTAGAAAATTTAAATCATAAGATTATGATTAACTTATGTTCCAATTTATAAACATTTGTATTAATCCCAAGTCATTAAGTAACTTGGCTGTCAAGACTAAGAGACTTAGTAAACTTAGTCATATTAAATAGATTTAATCATCTAATAAAAATGTTACTGAAATAGGGGTTATATTAACAGAATTTAGAGAACATTTTAATAAAATTAATCGGAACCCAATTTTATTAGATTATAAAGATGTTGCTAGATACTTTATTAAAAAATACACCAACAATAAACTATCAGAATTACTGGTTGATGCACTTGATAAACCAATCTCAATGTCTGAAATTCAGTTTAAGATTAATACTTTAAAATGAAATAAGGCTCCTGGTATGATGGAATTATTCCTCAAATTTATAAAATAATGCAGAAAGAAGCTCTGACTCTATTACACAACGTTTTCTTCTTATGTGAATATCTAATCAGTGTTCCTCCTTCTTGGAAATATACTCTTATTTCTCCCATATTAATAATGATAAGGATCCTACTAGATGTTCCTCATACAGGTCACTTTCTCTTAAACATAGATTACAAAATGTTTATATCTGTTTATGCTAACAGGTTGAAGAAAGTCATTCTATTTTTGGTTGATGAAGACCAAACAGGTTTTATTTTAAATAGGAATACATAATCTCTAACCACATATTTTTCTATCCAATTCTCCCCCTACAAACCCTTCTTCAGCTTACTTTGAGAAACTACAATGTCTAAACTACAATAAGGAATTATATCAGATGATTGTATAATACAAATGTCAGCTATAATGGCATAGAATGCAACTTTTGGAGTACTGTATGTCTTGTATATTTTTTGCATAATTTCTACGTTTTGATAATTTCTTGTACAAGTTTTTCATATAATCTCTGCATGTGAAACTTTTCTCCCCGGGCCTCCAATGAAAATGGGAGGGATCCCAGTCAGACTTTCATGTTAAACAAATGTAAATAAATAAATATGACACTATTAAGAGTATCAACCATAACTGATCCTGCTTATAATTCAAAGGATAATTTAACTCTATAAATATTTAAAGAAACTAAACAAGGCTGCCCTTTGTCTCCTTTTGCTTTTTACCCTTGTTATGGAAACTTTAGCTAATGTTATAAGGATGAATTCAGATATTGAGGGCTTCAAATTAAGTCTTGATGTGACTTCAAAAATTCAGCTGTTCACAGATGACATACTTCTTACTGTTAAAGGAAATATTGCTTCTCTTTCTGGTAGTTTTGAAACTGTGGAAAAGTCTAATTTTTAATGATAGTAAAACAAAAATACTTCCTAATTATTCTAATGTTTATTTATTTATGTATTTATTTATTTAACATTTGTTTACCAGGGTGGTGCTGCGGTAGCGCTGTCACCTCACAGTAAGACGTTGTCCCGTTCAATTCTCAGTTAAAGCGTCTTCTGTGTGGAGACATGCATGAATGGGCATACCTTCATTGAAGGTTTTGCGTCAGGGCTGGCAACTCAGCATGTAAAAATCTACTGCCAATCATTAGCGGACCGGAGTTCCGCTGTGGTGACCCCTAACTGGGAAAAGCCAAAAGACACAGCAAAGACCAGGAAAATCCAGCTTGAAACAACGACAATTTTCAGCGGAGGCCCGGAGAGAAACACTCCAGACGCATGTCTTTGTAACAAGGGAGGAAACTGGAGCACTTGGAGGAAACCCACACAAATGCGGGGAGGACATGCAGACTCCACATAGAAGGCACCCCAGACAATAACTGAACCAGAGAACCTCTTGCTGTGAGGCAACAATGCAACTGCTGCACCACTTAATAATTGGAACGAGAAGTTTACTAAATATTTAGTATAAACAGGCAAGTTAAAGTACTTAGGAATAGTGTTAGCTAATAACATTAAGGACATAATAGATTTCAATTATAACAATAGATGTTCATAGTGTTTCACTGTTGCAGTCATTACACTTGGGTTATCCTGCTGGCAGGCTACCCGCAGTCAGCCTGAATTCCAAAGTCTTGGTCCGGCTTCGGTTGCTGTCACCTCTTCCCTGACGTCAGTGCACCATGGGTATAAAAGATGCACCCGACGCCATTTTCTTCTGTCTTTCTTGCTGCACGGTGCCCAAAGCAAAAGCAGTTCGCAAGTGCCAGTTGGCCAACTCCTGAGATTTTCGAAATTGAATTTCAGATCTGAAGTCTTCTATAAAGCTAAGTACCCCATTGGGGAAACTTTTTTCTTGCTCCAGACCAATGTCAGATAAAGTTAATTGTATTTCTTGTGGGAAGCAAATACCTCAAAAGGATTTTCATTCTTACTGTATTCCTTGCCTAGGCCCTGACCACGATGTTGCTAGTTGTCAGTTTTGTGCTAGATTTAACCAATGCACTATTAAGCGTCGGTACGATTTTGTTTTTCATTACTTTGGCCGAAGGTTTAACTACATAATGCCGTCGGAACAGCTGACAACCGGAGTTCATAAAAAGCACAAGGAAAAAGAAAAGGACAGGCATCTGAGGTCCAAAACCGACGATGAAGCCTCTTCTAGGCCAGTCACCGGTTCGCCGGTTCTCAGTGAGGCACTTTCGCAGCCCCTGACACCCGCTATCTCAGAGCCACAGGCCGCCTCTGACTCCCACGTGGAGACAACTAGGCCTCTGGATACTCAAGGTATTGGGCCTTTGGAAAATAATCCCTCAGATGAGTCCTGAGCCACTGAGCAGGCATTGGCTTCTGAGGGTGTTTTCAGACCTACACAGCTTTATATCAAGCCAACTTCAGCATCAAAGACAAAGACTAAAACAGTTTTAAAGACAAGGAAACAAGTACAGCATTCTCCAGGACAGACTTCCATGCCTAAGAAACAGATGCTCAAAATGGCCGAAGACCTAATTACTTTGATCAAGGTCCCCCCCCCCCCCCCGATAAGAGGCCTAGGCAAGACACTGAATATGATTCCTCTGATCAGGTTTCCATTTCCTCTGACTCCTCTTCAGAACAGGGATACTCTATTCCTCCCTATGAGTATTCTGATGCTGAAGAATCTATTCCTTTAGCTTCTCCTCCTGAGGATTACTCATTTGGGGAAACCCTGCATACCATGAGGGAGCATTTCCACTGGGAGAGCCAAGATTATTCAGATTCTAAGAAAAGGCTCAGAGACTTTCTTTTACTGCCTCAGCACAGACCTCTTGCTATTCCTCCTGTTCTAGATATTGTAGATGATGTATTTTCAGAGTCCAGCCTGTCTCCCGACTCTTTACCTCCTGCACCTGTTAAGCCAGACAGATACTACAGGGTTCCAGATTCTCATAAATTTCTATATAAAAACCCTGTTGCTGACCCAGAAACTATTTCTCAAGGTCCCAAAGGGGTCAAGGCTGCTACTGCAAAAACCCCTGTCCCTTCAGATAGAGATTCTAGGGCACTGGACAGATGGGGAGAAAAAGTTTACACTTCTGCTACCCTGGCTGTAATGGCTTTAAATTGTCAGTTTCATATGCTTAAATATCAGCAATACTTCATGTCTTTGTTAAAATAGAAAATGTTGACAAAGTCTGAATGTTCTGAGAACAAGGAATTGCAGGATTTATTGCATGCAGCTGAACAAGTGGGAAAACATACTTTGCAATGTGGTTATGATTCACTGGAGGCCTCTTGCAGGGCCACTGTAACAGGTTCTCTCATTAGAAGGCATGCTTGATTAAAGGAACAGACTCTGCCTGATCATGTTAAAGCAAAATTATTGGATGCTCCATTGCAGCATGTTACTTTGTTTGGTGTTAAGGCAGAAGAGGTGTTGAAGAAAATGGAGGATAAAGCTAAATCTATGCAGACAGTGAAGGATTTCTTACAGGTACAGCCACCCAGATTTAGCAGGAACTGGCCTTCTAAGAATTGGTCCTTTCCCATGTCAGACAGGCCACAAAGAGGCAGATACAGATGCCCTAGAGGCAGACAACAGCCCCAGGGCTCATACAGCCCCAAACAATGGGGTGCTTCTACCTCGAAAAGCGGAGAAGACAAATCACAGCCATATAGGAAACAGTCCCAATGACTTCCCTCTGCCAAGGCCAAGCATTTATCTTTTGGCAGCACCCTTAGGGGGAAAGCTAGCACTTTTTTCACAAAATTGGGACATGATCACCCAGGACAAATGGGTCTTAAATGTAGTCTCTCAGGGCTACAGGTTCCACTTTCACACCCTTCCAAAGGCAAAAGTTATGCCAGACCTGCCACACAATTAATGGGCAGAGGCACAAAACCAAGTTTCATCTCTCATGGACATGAGGGCTATTCAGCCAGTGCCACAACAAGAGCAGGGACAAGGATTTTACTCAAGACTTTTCTTAGTACCAAGAAAGGACAAAGCATGGAGACCAATTCTGGATCTGTCTATTCTAAATACTTTTCTGGATGTTCCGAAATTCAAAATGTTGACTCTGCAGCAGCTTCTGCCCATGCTGGGCAAGAAGGCTTGGCTTGTAACTTTGGACCTCAAAGAGGCATACCTGCATGCCCCAGTCAGACAATCTTGCAGAAGATACCTCAGATTCATAGCTGGCTCAATGCACTACCAATTCTCTGCACTGCCCTTTGGCTTATCTACTGCACCCAAGGTCTTCACAAAATGCCTGGCGCCAGTAATTGCATTTTGCAGACAAAGAGAAATTCAAATATATCCCTACTTGGATGACTGCCTTATTCAAGCAGAGACCAAAGACATTCTACTAAAGCATCTGGCGTTTGTAAAAAGATTACTAATTTGCCTAGGGTACACAGTAAACGAAAAGAAATCAAAACTAGTACCCTCTCAGGAGATAATATTCCTGGGTGCAAGCTTAAATACAACAGCCCAGATGGCTTATCTCACGCCAGACAAACAAAGGCAGCTGACTTCTTACTTCGAAAGCATGGCAACAAAGACCCAGTTATCTGCAAGAAAAATTCTGCAAGCTCTGTGCTACATGGCCTCCTGCATTTTGCTAATTCCATATGCAAGACTGCATATGAGGAAACTACAATGGTACCTAAAAAGTGTTTGGACTCAACATTGCCACAGCCTGGAATCATTAATTTCAGTCATTCCCTGCCTGCAACAGGAGTTTCAATGGTGGGCACAGGCCTGTCACCACAACAAGGGACAGCCATTCACTTTACCCACAGCCAGGCAAACACTAACAACAGATGCATCAGATTATGCCTGGGGGGCCCACAAGGCAGGAAAATGTATTCAGGGCAGATGGCCCCCAAGCCAAAGGCATCTACACATCAATCAAAAAGAGATGCTAGCTGTACAAAATGCCCTGACCGCCTTCAAGGACCTTCTTCATCCAGGACAGCTGCTGATAAAGATGGACAACACTACAGTCATGTGGTACATTCCTACCCCCTCTGCAGACAAGCCATGATTTTGTGGAACACAGCATTGACCTACCAAGTACACCTGCAAGCACAATTCCTGCCAGGAAAAACAAATGCTCTGGTAGACGAACTAAGCAGAAACCTCATGGACCCTCACGAGTGGAAACTGGCTCCACAAATCTTCAGCATGATAACAAGGAAACGGGGATGCCCAGACATAGATCTTTTTGCCTCCCCTCACAACTGCCAACTTCAGAGATTCTGCACAAGGACGTATCACAAACAAGCATGGAAAGGGGATGCTTTGTCATTCAGCTGGAACAACCTTACAGTATATGCCTTTCCTCCACTGCCTCTCCTCCCCAAAGTACTCCTAAAGGTCAGACAAGAGAAGCCACAAATTATACTGATTTCCCCGGATTGGCCATGCCAACACTGGTACCCAGTCCTAAGAAGCTTGTGCCAAGGCCCAGCCTGGACTTTGCCTCAAATTCCTCATCTACTGACCCAACAAAACAATCAGATACTGCACAGCCAACTCAGAACTCTAAATCTAGCTGCATGGCGGATACTATAACCATTCAGAATACACCTCTCTCTAAAGCAGTTATGGATGTTATTTTGGAGGCCAGGAGGCCCAGCACCAGAAAATCTTATGCAGAAAAATGGAAGAGATTCTGTGCTTGGAACCAGGCACAAGGAATTGACATGCTTGTTCCAAATATTCCTCAGATTTTACAATATCTAACTGAGATGCTGGACAAAGGCCTATCCTTCTCATCAATTAAGATCCATGCCTCTGCCATTTCAGCTCATTACAATACAGACCCACCTATTTTTTCACATACATTGCTTAGGCAGTTCCTCGGGGGGGCCAAAAACATAAGACCTCCAAGGAGAGCACCAGTACCTGCATGAGACCTCAATTTTGTCTTGGAAAAACTCACACTGCCTCCTTCTGAGCCAGCCAGTACAGCTGAGATAAAATTCTTATCATGGAAAACAGCTCTGCTCCTAGCAATAACTTCAGCAAGAAGAGTCTCAGAGTTACAGGCATTAATGGCTGTGGAACCTTTTATTATCTTCCATCCGGACAGGGTTTCTCTAAAGACAAACCCAACATTTATGCCTAAGGTAGTGTCCAGTGTGGCTCTTAACCAAACCATTAATTTGCCTACTTTTTACCCAAACCCGCAGAATAAAGGGGAGAGACATCTGCATTCTTTGGATATACACAGACAGCTACGCTTCTACTTGGACAAAACTAAAGCTTTCAGAAAGACTGAGCAACTTTTAGTGGCATATGCTGCAGGATCACAAGGAAAGGCTATCTCAAAGCAGACTATTTCAAAATGGATAGGACACTGCATTCATCTCTGAAATTCACAACATGGCAAATCAGTTCCTAAGGGCATTAGACCACATTCTACCAGGGCAGCAGCCACCTCAGCAGCCTTCCTCAGAGGAGTACCAACCAGGGATATTTTGGAGGCTGCAACTTGGACTTCAGTGCACACTTTTACTAAGCACTACCACTTGCCTCTTTAATCTAAATCCAGAGCAGGCTTTGCCACTGCAGTTTTGCAGAGCCTTATAGCCACTCCTAATTCTATTTAGACCCAGCTGCCTTACCTCAGTTTTAGGATTCAACCCAAGTGTAATGACTGCAACAGTGAAACATGATGAACATAGTACAGTTGTGTACCTACCATAAATGTAGATGTTCGAGTGTATTCACTGTTGCAGTCCAGGTTACCCACCCATCATCCCCCTTTCTCTGCTGGGACTTATCTGTACTTCTCTATCCTATACAACTTATGTGGTATATTTGCTTGTAGATGAAGGTATTGTTTATTTTAGTGCATGCTTTTATAAGCAATGTTTTTTAGCCTACCCTTTTGGGGGCACCTGACATCTGGGGTAAGAAAAACTGAAGAAAATGGCGTCGGCTGCATCTTTTATACCCCTGGCACACTGACATCAGGGAAGAGGCGACAGCAACCGATGCCGGACCAAGACTTTGGAATTCAGGCCGACTGCGGGTAGCCTGCCAGCAGGATAACCCAAGTGTAATGACTGCAACAGTGAATACACTCGAACATCTACATTTATGGTAGGTACACAACTGTACATTTATCCTCTCTAAAAAAAAATCTTAGAAACAAATGGAATAAGCTCTCCCTTACAGTGGAAGAGAGACATTCTATCATTAAAATGATTATATTTTATTTATTTATTATACATTTGTTGACCGGGATTGTCTGACTGAGCTGAAGAGCCCTTGTTGAGCGGAGGCCCAGAGAGGAAAGCTCCAACATATCATACAATTTTCATTATAAATTAGCATTAAACAGCAATGTTACAGAATTATTACAAGGCATTAAGTAGCAATACAATGTTATACAGTGTCAATAATCAGGATTGTAGCAAAACTATTTCAAGATGTATAAGAAGAAATATGTCATTAAGATTATATAGTTTTTGGGGTAAGTGGTTACAAAAACCCAGTTTTATCATAATGTAGTTGCATGAAGGCAAGACAGTTGCAATAGAATGTTTCTCTGAGGCAATTTGCTTAAAGAGTAGTCAAGGAAGATTAGAGAAAGCTGGTGAGAAGAGTGAGTTAAGGGCAGAAAGTAGATTAAGGTACGAGAAGTAGAGGATGTTAAGGAGAGAGTGCAGTGGCAGGACCAGTGACTTTTAAAGTGCTCTTTGGTGGCTGTCTTAAATTGTTTAGGATGTGTAAGGGTCCTGATTTCTAGTGGGAGCCTATTCCAGGCAATAGTGGGATGATAGCTGTACATGTTGCGTCCAAATTTAGACTTGAGTTTGTAGATTTGTAGTAGGTCTTGGTTAGAGCTTCAGAGAGGTCTGGAGGGAGAATAATGGGAGATGAGAGGGGGGATAGAGCTGGGCAGTAGAAAGGCTGGTATAGGACAGAATGGATTATCTAGAACTGAGAGATAAGAAGCTGGTGGGGTAATTCAAGCCAGTTTAGGTATTTTAGAGAGATAGAGAGTGATGAGATTTGTAGGTTTGTTGGGCAGCAAATCTAGCTTCCATGTTGTAGGTAGATTTGAGTTTGGTCAGGAGTGCTGAGTTAAGATTTGTGAGAATTTGAGAATTGTACACTAGACTGGGTAGAAGGTAGGTAAGAGAGAGAGTAATTGGCTTCAGAGGGAAGGAATTTCTTGTTATGGTAAAGGAGCCCTAGTTTTGAATGAGTCTTTTTGATACAGTTATTAACATGCAAGTCAAATTTAAGCCGATTGTCTATGGTTATGCCTAAGATCTTAGTGCTAGATTCTACCTGAATGGGAGTGTTATTAAGGGACTGTATGGAGAAGGAGGGTTTAATATTGTCGAACCTTTTAGGTAGGAAGAGTAACAGCTTTGTTTTTTTAGGTTAAGGATGAGCTGGTTGCTGGAGAGCCATGTTTCAACTAAGTTAAAAGACGCCTGAGTAGCTGAGAAGATTATTAAGGGACTGTATGGAGAAGGAGGGTTTAATATTGTTGAACTTTCTAGGTAGGAAAAGTAACAGCTTTGTTTTTTTAGGTTAAGCATAGGTTAGGTTGCTGGAGAGCCATGTTTCAACTAAGTTAAAAAATGCCTGAGTAGCTGAGAAGAGCTTAGAGGGAGAGTTGGCTGTGGTGATGACTGTAGAGTCATCTGCGTATTGCACTAAAGATGACTGAGGACAGGAGGTGTAGAGTGGATTAGTAAAGATATTAAAAAGTAAAGGTCCTAGGATAGACCCTTGAGGTACACCCATTTTTACAGAAAGAGAAGGAGAGAGTGCAGAGTGCCATCTCACTGATTGAGACCTATCAATGAGGTAGCTGGAGAACCATTCAACAGTATCAGTGGAAAAGTTGAGGCTATGCAGTTTGTGCATCAGAGGAGAGTGTGAGACAGTGTCAAAAGTTTTTTAGAGGTCCAAGAATAGGCAAGAATTCAACAATTGGCTAATCTTCTGGTGTCATTCTTAGAGGATCCAGTATCTGTCTGCTTGGGATGACATGGTCGACAGACCATGATGCTTTGCCACAGATGGCCTGCACCTGCTGCCCCTGGGATTCTGGATACTGGCTAAGGTTTTTGCTGCCCCTGTAGTGCCTTTTTCAGGCAAGGTTCAAATAAATTCACCACTAACAGGAACAGGCCAGCAAAAACTGAGGGTAATGTTACTCAATGCTAGAAGTCTAAATCTCAAAATTCACTCACTCGAGGCCCTCCTTAAAATGGAGAACATCGATATCTGTGCAGAGACTGAGACCTGCTTCAAGGCTCCAGAGAGCACCCCTGTACTACCAGGCTATAACTCATACCACACTTTTCAGCCATGTAACCTGGACTGAAACACCAAAGGTGGAGGTGTGTCCATATTCATTAAGGATATCCATACCTCCAGGTTAGTTGCTCAGCATAATGCATCCAAGGTTATCCAAGTGCAACTAACTCTGGGCAAAACTGCAATCCAAACTGTAGCTTGCTACAGATCCCCCACCATGCCCCAAGATTCCCACTCCTCTTTTCTTGATATACTGGAAAATATTAGGGTTCAACCAAACACCCTAATAATGGACGACTTTAACTACCCCACCATTAACTGGGAAAACTACTCATGTACCAACTCCTTAGCTCAATGCTTTCTGGAATTCATAAACTCCAATGCCCTGAATCAACTTATCCACACCCCCACCAGGGGCAACAATATCCTAGACCTAGTCATTACCAACATGAGTGACCGGTGTTCTACACCTGAAGTCAACTCCTCGTTGTTCTGATCTGACCATAAGCTAATCACCCTTGATATCCACATCCCACCCCCACCCCCTATTAAGGAAACCACAGTAAAAAATTTCTCCAAAGCCAACTTCATGCTTCTTAAGACAGAAGTGGTGAACGTCATGACACCCATGCAGATGGACAATATAGTTACAATTGCTGAATCCTACACAAATGCACTCTATAAGCACTTACATGAGTGCATGGATCGTGCTATCCCAAACAGAACCAAGATGCTATCCTCCAAAAAAAGGAAGCCAATCTGGTGGTCCCCTGCCATAAACAAACTGTACAACAGAAGGAAGAAACTGTTGCATGAGAGAGTAAAATCCCATGAGTGGAGGAGCTCCCTGGTCAGCCTCAGTAAGAAGCTGAGATCCCTTATAAGATCCTCCAAAGCTAGCTACGAAAAAAAAATTGCCACTAATTCTAAGGACAACCACAAAACATTTTATAGCTATGTCAAGAATCTCGATGGCAACACCCAGATCTGCTCTGAGTTACAGCACAAAGGCACGAAAATTACAGAACCGGCTGAAATTGCCAACATCCTGGCAGATAGGTTCAGTGCTACCTTTAACCCCCCACCCCCTAAAGGGCCCATATTTATACAGGAAGAATGCAGAGTCCCTGTAATCACAACTACACTGGTAAAAACGGCAATCTCTAAAGCCAAAAACACAGCATCCATGGGACAAGACGACATCCCAGGCTGCGTTTTACATGAACTTCAGAACGAACTGGTTCCCCACTTAAGCACCATGTTCAATAATAGCCTCGCATCAGGCTTTGTGCCCACTGAATGGTGCACAGCAACAGTTATCCCACTCCACAAAGGGGGAGCCACCACTGATCCCGAGAACTATCCACCTATTAGCCTGATGAGCCTGGTCTGCAAGGCCATGGAACGTATCATCATGGAACTCATAAACAAAGACATTGGTAACCTCCAAACTCTGGATCCCACCTAGTTCGGGTTTGTGAAAGGCAGATCATGCCTCCTGAACCTGATCGACTTCTTTGACGCAGTCACCAAAGCCATAGATGAGGGTAAGGTGGTTCACACAGCCTATCTTGACCTCGCCAAGGCTTTCGACACCATCCCCCATTCTGGAATTATAGCTAAACTCACTAAACTGGGTATAAATCCCTACATCACAAGATGGGTTGCCAACTGACTCACTGACAGAACCCACACTGTAAAAGTTGCAGACTCCAAATCTGACCTCAGAGCAGTGACAAGTGGAGTACCACAGGCTTCCGTCCTGGGACCTCTCCTGTTTGGTATCTACTTCTCTGAAGTACAGGCTAACACAGAAGGCTTCTGGCTAATGAAGTTCTCAGATGACTGCAAACTAGGAGCCATAGTCAAGTCCCCAAATGATGTGGACATCCTACAGAAGGGTCTCGCTGAGACAGATGCCTGGTGGCCTCAAGCTCAATGCCAAAAAGTGCAGTGTCATCCCCTTTGGTAAAAATTCTGTACCCATGAACTACCACATAGGCAGCAATCTACTTAACACTGAATGTGTGATAAGAGACCTTGGGACCCAGGTGGACTGTAGTTTCTCCTTTGATAGTCACATCGCCACAGTAGTCAGGAAGTCCTTCTACGTGGTGCACCTCATCATAAAAGGGTTCTCATCCAGGAAAAAGAGGTCATTGTTCCTCTCTACTCGACACTCATTAGACCCATTATAGACTACAACGCCCCTTTTGGAATGTACCTCACAAGACATTTGCAGCAGCTGGAAAGGCCGCAGAAGTACATCACAAAGAGGATTACTGGCCTCAAACAAATGCCCTACACTGACTACCTCAAAAAACTCCAGCTTTACTCCGAAGCATATCACCCACTCCAAGGTGATCTCTGCCTAACATATAAAGGTATGTCAAACCCAGAGCTGTTGGACATGCTACACCTAAAGAAATCCCAATCCCTCCAAGCTACATGCTCTAAGGACCTAAACCTTGTCACCACAATAAACAGGACATGCTGGAGGCATAGATCCCTGTCCTAGAGACTTCCCATACTCTGGAACAGCTACCCATCTATGTCAAGCAATGTTCTTCATTAGCACTCCAAGAAAAATCTTGATGAGTGGATGGGAAATAGGAAATACACCCCGGGGATGACTTCTGTGTCTCTGCCCGACAGTGGCACAGGAAAATAACTTTCGTGGGTGGCATAAGCCAGGGAACCTTGTTGGCTAGGCCTATGTAGGCTCTTGGGCCGATAGCCTAGTACCTGTCTATGAACCTATGAACCTGTGGTCATCCATGGCTATAGAGACAGTGTTGAGGAAGGATAATAGAGCTGTAGTGGTGCTACGTTTGTGTCTGAAGCCGTGTTGAGTGGGTGTAAGCAGATTTTCCTGTATTAGATACTGCATACCTTGTTTATGAATACATTTTTCTAATACTTTAGAGAGAGGGGAGAGGATAGCGATAGGTCTAAAGTTGGAGATATTAGAGGAGTTACCTCCTTTGTGTATAGAAAGAGTGTAGCATTGTTTCCAGATGGAAGGGACTTTAGGTGCAGTGATAGAGTGATTATTTAGGATAGATACAGGGAGAGCAGGAGAGTCAGCTGCTAGTAGAAGAATAGTGGAAGAAATATTGTCAGCTGATGCTGAGCATGGTTTTAATTTAGAGAGTAGAGTTTTGCTGTAGCTAGTAGGTACAGGTTTGAGGGAGATAGTATTAGGAGTAGGTTCAGAAAAGTTGGAGATGTTAGTAGTAGAGGAGTTTGAGTTCGGGTTCAGTAGCTTAGATATTGAATCGATAAAATAGGTATTGAAGATAGTGGCAGTTTCTTCAGATGTCTTGTCTGGGCATGGATTGGGGGAGCTAAGATTACCGGGATGTAATATTTGGTTAATGGAGTTCCAGATTTTTTTAGGATTAGATTTTATCGCTGTGGGAGATTTGCTATAGAAGTCCTTTTTATCTTAATGTGGGTTGTTTTTTGTCAGATTTCTGAGTTGTTTATATTTTTGCAAGTCTGCAGGGAGCTTAGTTTGTGACCATTTTTTCCATAATTTGTCTCTAGTTATCATAAGGGTATGACTGGCGTTAGAAAGCCACAGAGATATGGTGGACTTAATTCGGAATTTGCGAGGGGGGGCAAGTGAGTCTGAGATGCTAAGGAAGGTGGAGTTGAAAGCTAGAACTGCTTCTTCTAGTGGGAGTTGGGTAAGGAATTTCCAGTTTACATTAGAGAAGAGAGCATTAAAGGTTTCTGGATGGAAGTTAGAGAGTTTGTGACAAGCAATAAATCTAGGAAGTTTGAGAAGTGGGGAGTGAGCCTAAGCACTTTTATAGGGGAGTGATCACTCAGGGTATTTGGTAGGGTTTCAAGGTTATGATATTTGGAAGGATTAGATACAAGTACCCAGTCAATAAGAGTACTAGATGTCTGAGAGTTGTTTGTATGAGTAGGTTGGGAGATTAGCTGTGTAAAGCCATATAAATTAATATGAGTATTAAAGGGTGTGGAAGGCTATCCAGGCATGGATTTCACTAACTTTGTTTAGAATACTATGGGCATTCATAGAGTAAAAAGAAATATGTTTGTTTGGAGAGGATGAGTTTATTAAGTAGGGAGAGGTAGAGTTATGCATGGTGGGGTGATGGATGCGCCCAGGATTTGGATGCATGTCTCCTGATAGAAGCAGGGCTACATGAAGTTGGTAAAGTCTGAATTTAAATGGGTTGTAAGTCAACTACTTAGTCTTGGTTTTAGATGCTAGAGGGTGAGGGGGGAGGAAGTTTGATTTTAGGCAAAGGGATGTTCATGGAAACGATAGAGGAGGAGATTGTAATAGAGTACTGAAGAAATGAGAAGCAGTTAGTATGGGGATTAGTGGGATCTCTGTGGACAGGTGGTAATGGAGTAGTACAAGATGTAAGAATGAGAAGGAGAAGTAATGGAGGCACGAGGAAAATAGAGAGTGTTGCAATAGCCATTTCCTAAGGTGGGAGAGTAGGATTGGGATGGAGTGAGGAGTGGGTAAGGGACTAGAAAAAGTAAGTTGTTGGACCTATTAGAGAGTTGAAGTAAAATTAAGTGAAACAAGCTGTAGGGGGAGTAGGAGATATGTAGGAAGAAGGAGGATTTGCAGCAGACTAAACTATGAAGTGATAAGTAAGGGAGGGTAAGGTGTTTAGAATGTTTTAGCAGACAGGAAGAGGTGGAGTTAGGAGTGGAAGGGATTAGGTGGTTAAGTATAAAGGAAATTATATGGGAGTGGGTGGGAATGGGGGTTGGAGGTAGCAAAGTGAGCCCGAGCAGGATGGGCCAGGAAACGGCAGTCACCACAAGAAACAATTGGCAGGCCAGTTGGGAAACAGTAAGGAGCACACTGTGAGTCCGCAGGTAAGTAGAAGAGGTGGGGAGGTGTAGACAGAGAAGGAAGAGATGTTATAGTGAGGTATACACACACACCCAATAATGCATTATCTAGATTCTACACACCAACTGTCACCAGTTAACTGCTTAAGAAATTCAAACAGCAATCTACAGATATATGGTAAAAAAGTGTACAATAGAGAAATTGCTACTTAAGTAGAAATATATCCAAAAGCAGATAAAAATAACCTATATCAATTTATGTACAGCCTTTCACTTGTGTGGCATGAGCCAATAACTCGGCCAAGCCATACCTGCGCAAATCTTTGAAAAGGTGCTTATTAAAGTCCCACAAATAAGTTGCAACAGCATACAAAGCTCTTCCAGGTGAAGTAAATGCAGTTGAAATGCTGAGTACAAGTGAAAAGCTGTTTACATCAGTAATATTAGGGACCTGCACACCACTGACATGAAGCCACAGACTAGTAGGAAGAGGAAAACACAATGGTACTGAAACACTAACAGTTTAAAAATGCCCCAGAGGATTAAGGGTGAGAGAGGGAGAGAGAGTGGGATGCAGGGAAATGTAGCATATGTAGAGTGCAATAGAGAGTAAAGGGGTATTCTGCACCAGGAAATGGCAGTCACCACAACAAGCAATCAGCAGGCCAGTAGGGAAACAATAAGGAGCACACAGTGAGAGTCAGCAGGTAAGTAGAAGAGGTGGGGAGGTGTAGACAGAGAAGGAAGAGATGTTGTAGTGAGGTATACACGGGTATTTGCAGTAAGATAAAAACAGTTAAATGGAAACCACAAACATAAACAAAGAGTATAGCTAACTAAGAGACAGTTGACACTAGGGTAGTGACTAACTTGTAGATGGCAAAGAGACAGAGGCAAGGTTTCTAAACAGGTGAGCATGGGGGGGGGGTTCTCAGTGGTATACAGGTATCCTGTATGGTAGACAAATTAAGACTAATTTGTGGTATGAGCTTAGAACATACTTTTAGGGTAAACTGGCTATACAATAGAGCACAGGCGTAATTCCAGGAGTTGTAGCAGCATCAGTAAAAGTAGATGCAGTCTTGAGGGAAGAAACTTTGCTTTTAAAACTTTTAGTGTAAACTGGCTGTACAATAGAGCACAGTCATAATTTCAGGAATTGGAGCAGTATCAGTAAAGGTAGACGAAGTCTTGAGGGAAAACACTTTGCTTTAAAAACCAAAGCCCCACGGATAAGTTGTAACACCATTCAAAGCTCTTCCAGGTGAAGTAAATGCAGTTTAAATGCTGAGTACAAGTGAAAAACTGTTTACAACAGTAATATTAGGGACCTAAACACCACTGAAATGAAGCCACAGACTAGTAGGAAGAGGAAAACAAAAATATTGCCAAAGATGCTATTCATAGTACAGTCCATATCCTTATTGCCCCTTAAATCATATATAACATAATTCAGTTCAGTGATTTTAAAGTTTTTGTGGTTTCCAGATAAACCCAGAGCAGCAATAGCACATCATACACATCTACAGGGGGAAATTGATTCATAGGTTGGTACTAGGCTATCGGCCCTAGGACCTATACATGCCAGTGGCGGATCCAGAAATTTGCAAAAGGGGGGGCGCAGTCTGGTTAGCCGACTACCGGGAAGGAAGTGGGAAAGTGGGACTCTAGGTTTGGTGGTTATGAAAAGATGACTTTAAGAAGGTCTGACATGTGTAAAGACATCAACTTACACTCAGCTGTATGTGATTCTGCTGTGGATATAGTAGTAGAAATAGGTAGACAAGGGGTCATCCAATAGCTGATATACTGAATATCTGTTAACGTCAAACATAATATTTGTACAAGATCAGGTCATATCCAAAGGTGTCACCAACAAAAAGAGTGTAGCTTGTATAGACCATCCCAGAGGAACAGAGAATGTCCATCAGTGCCACCTGTAACATGTTTATGATTTTTAGACCCAAAAGTGAAATGAATGGCTTGGGTGTGAGTTAATCAATGATCCAGAAGCTAATTCACATTCGAATGGTGGGCATACATGCCACTGTAATAGCCACTAATGTTGACTGGAGGTGTATAGAACATGAAAGCTATCAACAAGAAGCATGTGTGAGACTTGAGCTTCAAATATACAGTATATGCTTGAATCAACAGAGCACAGGCTCACACACTTGCACTCAGTTTGTGATAGTGACCTGACATCCCTGCTCAAGGATTTGCTGAGGCCTGAATAATTGTGCTGGAAAGGTAATTTGAGGGTGTGGTGGGGTGGGTAGCAATCCAGCAAGGAAGGCAAAAGAAAAGTGTAGGTATGTAAACAGAATCTTGGGTCTGACAGACTTGTAGTCAATTGATCCAGAATAAAACAAATACTGTACTAGAAGAAGTCATCACAAAGACAGACATGTTAAGGGGGAGGGTCTCTGATCAACAATGACAAAACTGATGGTTACTAAACAGCTGGACTGTAAAGACAAGTAAAAATCCCTGGAGGCAACATACATTTTATATGCTCTTTAAGAAAGTTATTCCCTATCAAAGCATTTACAATCAAAAGTAGGGGGTTATATTTTCAGTGTTAGTTTCTCTTGAGATAACAGCATATTTAGCTGGAAGAGGAGAAGATGTACCCAATAATACACATTCTCAGTCAGCCTCCTCCTTATTTTCCTATTTTATTTGGGAGGACTAGATGCTGGTAAAGAAGAAAGTGTCTAATTTTTAAGTGTGCAGTATTACTCAGCATTTAAAGCTGTTTCTATTCTTCTGCAGAGTTAGTGGAGGGCTTCTTACTAGAATATGAAGTAAAAGTAAGGTATTAAGACAAAGCTTTTAAATGCCTCAAGTTTAATGTCTTTATTAAATCTAAGACAATTCTCACAGCATTCAATTTAATAATGTAGCCACAGCAAAACAAGCACTTTTATATTAACTCTAAGAGAGAAGACAATCATTCTGATTATGTCTAAATGTAGTTGCATTTTATATAAAATTATAGCTCTGCAAATAGTACTCCACTGAAATAATAGTGCAGGATAGACAGTGTTAGCCACTATGCACTTATTTTCCTCAGGGATAAACTGAGAGAACATTAGTAAGTCAGACACAGAGAAGAATAGGAGAGAGCAATGAACAATGTGTATGTATGTCTTACACCTTCAGCATTGCTACCTTTAAGGACATGGGTCCTCACAGGGAAGAGGCACTACTAGTACATTTCAACCTTCTTGTGGGTTAAAAAGGTGGTTAAATAAAAAATTAAGGTGGGTAAACAAATGTTAAGATTTACTGTTACAGTGACCCTGTAAGTTAAAATTTTCAAATGCAGTATTATGAAGAATATGCTTACAAAGTACAGTACATTAATGCTCACATTCAGTAGAAACAGAAAAGGATGGTACACAAATGCAATCCATTACATCAGAGTGCTTGAAGTTTGACAGAGAAAAACTGTACACAGTGCACATTAAGCATTAATGGAGGGTAATCACCCCTCTCCTGAAAAACAATAAGATGCTGCATTATACATTTCACATTTTCTGACTTTGAAATAGGGAAAATGAATTATTCTGAACAAAACATTCTACATGTAAATTTACTGTGTGGTAAAAGCTTTCATTTTATTCCCCCCTCGATCTTTCTTATCTAATAAAATTTACATTAAAGTTATGTAAAACCAATAAGGTGGAAATATATTAGATTTTGATAACCATCTTAAATATAGACTGGGTTTCCTATAGTATATATGTGCAGCAATGAAAATTTGTTATTTCAGTAAGTTTTGTTGACTTCTTTAAATTAAGACACTGCAAGTCCAACTTCACATTTAGTGTAAACAAACATGAAGAATGTTACCCTAGTCAGTTTCCCTCACACTGTAGTTACTCACTGTTGTTCCATCATTTGGAATATTTCAAATTAAATGACCTCATCATCTAGACAGGAGTAAAGACTACAGAAAACCTGGCTGCCACAAAATACATTTATTTTGGCCACTCAATCATAGGATGGAATTCTGAGCCACAATGATATGTACCACATGATGCACCAAATTTAATGAAGCAGCAAGCAATGGATTTGAATAGTGTGTTCCTTTAAGGAAACTGCATAAATAAAGGTGTAACATCAGGTTACCTGCATGTTGAACTAAACACATTTTGGTAAGCATAAAAATGATGCCATAAATATAAAGAATACATGTATAACATACAGCCTTGACAAAACAGTATATTAAAACACTGATTAGAGTCATAAACTAACCTGCAAACATGCCCTCCAATAAAATTAATTCCAATCATGTTTATGCATTAAAATAAATCATTAGATATCTTGCCTATTATAACTATTTCTCTGTGTGCAGTTTACTACATTAACATTTTCAGGTTCATTTTTGCTACTTGTCACAGCACTATTCAAAATATTTCCTGCTTATGAGGAAGCAACCATGATTAACACATATACTATAATCAATTATAACCAGTTATTCACCTGAGAGTGAAACACAGCTTGGTAACAAGGATAACTCTGGAAACACAAGACTTATGAAATTAACCTTACCCTCACACAAGACCAAGTTTTTTTTTAAGTGTTTTTATCATAATGAACAATTAACTCTATTTGCATTTTTGAGCCAAATGGCAAAAGTCTACACTAAGGATCATTGCTTTACAAGAATCTTATAATATTTCTTTGCTTCTCAAAAGGACACAGGTGATTCCTAGACTATAAATGAAAATTCAGAATATGATACAGTTGATATATGTAAGATAAATAAATCACAGCATATTAACATTAACAGTAGTTCAACAATCAAACTGAGCAGGTAAGGAGATGTATAACAAAGCTAGATCCATGTGTAGCATATTCTTGCAGTGGATAACAAAGCATTAAATGAAACCACTGAAATAACGAAGGGTTTGCTCAGGTATGTCATTATTAATAATAAAGAAATTGCTATCTCAAAAAATAATGTGAGCAGACTTCAGTAAATGAAATACATACATACATACATAAAGGTACAAAAGTAAACATTCTTAAAAAAAAAAATTGCATATAAATTCTTAGTAAAGGAGACTTGCTGGAGATAACTATTTATTTTCCAAACTTTATTTTAATCTTTAACCAGGTGAAGCATATCCTTGCAGTCTGATAACAAAGATGGTCACAGTGAGATGCTAAGCTACCTCTCTTTTCATCTTCATATGCCATGTGTAATTAAACACTCTGAGGGTGCATCTTGCATCAGAGAAAACTTGTAGGACATTTTCTTGCCTCTTACTAATGCATGTGACTAAAAGGTCAGCAACCACCCATGGAAGAGCAGAATTAAGACATCGCTTTTAATTATTAGCACAGGGCACTGCCTCACCTGTCCCACTTTACGAGGGACAGTCCCTCTTTGGGCAGTTGTGTCCTGCAAAGAAACTGAAAAAAAAGGAAAATGTCCTGAGATTATAGGACAAATATATTTCCTATATTTTATGTAATAGCTGCATAAAACAGTTATTCTGTATCTGAAACACCTAAATGTTTATAAGAAACCGAATAAGCAACTAAAATGCTACAAGGATAAGCTTTTATTTATATAAAAAAGTGAAGTTCTGTCCTTTTTACTGGCTGTGGATATATTTACCCCTTTATCTTAATGTATTACACCTGTAATACCAGGCTACAACTATACTC